>NC_060884.1:6974355-7104355 GCF_014805685.1 Silurus meridionalis | reverse complement strand
ACTGTATTTTTGCACAAAATATACAACATGTCCACCTAGCCTGGTTCGAATCCTAACACCTTGCTTTATCTGCAATAATAAACACTTACACAAGGTCGACATCTGATAACGGATCGGGAGGAAACTTTTAGGAGTATCGCTCCATAACACGGTGTAGTAACTGTATCCTCAGCATTGTTAAGACAAGATAAAGTGCTCAAGAAAATTTGCATTGGCCCATCACCTCTTACCATCTGGTCTGTGGGCCGGTGCCATTCCTATAGATGTACAAACCATATACAGGCTGCCTGGTGATGTTTAAACCAGCTTAAAAACAGTGAACTTTTCAACACGACATATTGTTGCTTTTCAGAATATCTTTGTATTAGTAAGGTTTAAACAGCAAAAGCAGGTAAAGGTACATATTGAAGCTCTATGTAGATTTGTGATGCGTTTTGTGTGTGAGATTAAATTGACTTTATCACTTGGACAATACTCTAACATCTACAGTGAAGTTTTAAAACATACTCTGAAAATTGTTGTCCACACTGAAAATGTCTGTGAGCATCTACTTTGCATAGTATATCTGTTTATACAGTGTATATCTGTTTATACAGTCATACAGTATAACTGCAGTACAACATAGTCCACCATCTTGTATGTTAGGAGTTAAATGGGTCACATGACTGGGTCACCTGTCTAAAGAATACATCGACTTCAGAAGCATCAGAAGCCAGCCAGTTATAAGCTAGCAGGAACTGAAATAACAACTCTGTACAAACACGGTTAGCTGAAAAGCATGTAATGAGGCACAAATCATGAGGTGGACATACCTTTGAGGTGGTCACCTGACATTTCTAGCCATATGGTGTTCTTGTCTAAACTGTTACCACAAATTTGGAGGCACACAACCGTATAGGACGTCTTTGAATGCAGTAGCATGGTATGTTCCCTTCACTTGAGCTAGGAGACCCAAACCTGTTCCCATGCTCCCTGTGCACAAAGCCAGCTCCATGAACATATGTTTTACATGGGTTGGAGTGGAAGGTCTCCCGCTATAGAGCTCTGACCTCAACCCTATTGAACACCTTTGGAACAAATGTGATGGTCAGGTGTCCACAAAATTTTGTCCATATGGTGTATGTCCTTTTTCCTTATCACTGTAAAATGTTTTTATGAGGAGAAACCGAATTTGAACAAATTGCAACAGGTAAAACATGAACTTAGCAAAAATAATCATAATAAATAGAAAACCCACTTACAAGTGGTAGATATGCTTGATTATTTATTAATTTCTCGTTGTGCTTTGTTTGTTGTTAAGTTTTCCTTCCGTCCTTCCTTCCTTCCTTTCTTCCTTCCTTCCTTTCTTCCTTCCTTCCTTCCTTCCTTCCTTCCTTCCTTCCTTCCTTCCTTCCTTCTATGTCACACAAAGTCTCGCAATTTTAACTGGATACAAATTTTACATCGGGATTACACATGCATACGTTTTTTTTTTCCATTATTATATTTTTTCACTTCATGTATCAAATACAATAATGTGATAAATTGCTGCGTGCGTTCTTCAAACAGATGTAGCGACAGATGAGACCTGTACTGAAATGTGTACCATGTGCAGCATTCATTCTCTCACTTCCCAAAGCTGAAAATTGGATACGATTACGATTACAAGTGTAAACAAAACAAAGTAGAACGAAGAAAATTGTATTGGGAAAAAACACAAAAAGAACCTTTTTTTTATTTTACCGCCCAGCACCAACTTTAAGGAACTCCCTCTCACTCCAGGTAATTATGTCATCTAATTTGAACTCCTCCGAGGCACCTGATTGGCTGACGGCTGTATGGTTTTGCCCGCTCACCTTTTGTGTGGTCGCGGAGCGGCGTTAAAATTTCATGCACATCTCCGTGTGCTGTCTGTCACTGCTTTTGACAAGCCCCGATTTGTAAATACCTTGTTTAATTATCCTTGTTTGTATGTTTTAAAGATCCGATTTCTGCATCTAAACATACAGGCAGCTTATTGTCTGTCAGTTTGAATGTCATCGAATGTATTCGTTTAGTGCTTGACCGTGACAGGCCCCACTTTCAGCCTTTATCTTCCTTTCTATCCTTTCTTCTAGCCACAAAGATCCCTTCTCGGTTTTTTTTTTTTTTTCCCCTCCATCGCCGAGCTCCTGTATCCGCTTTCTACACGTGGCAAATGATTGCCCGGGTGAAGGTATTTTCTGTTTCAATCTCACGTTTTTCCCAAGGGGGAACAAAAGGGACAAGCTTGGTGCAGCTGGTTTCACCGAGAAAATGGCTCGGAATTGCCTCATTCCTCGGCAGATTAGTGATTGCATACAATCCCGGCCTAAGTGCTATTGTGTGCCACAATTTGGCCATTATACTTTAGTCTTTTCCCATTCGGAGCAACCCCCTAACCAATTAAAGTAATACAGCCTTTTCCAATACCTGCTCCCAATTAAATGTGGGCGGTATTACCTGCCTCGACGCCGCTGACCATGAATTCCTACCACTTTACCCGCATTCATTAGGCCTATTCATTCTGAAGGGGCTGATGACAAGGATTCAAGACTGGCTCGTTTCTTTCTTTCCCCTCCCATCTTCTCCTCCCAGTCGCCTCCTCCTCCTTCTTCTTCTTCTTCTTCTTCCACATTTTCTTCCATGTCCATCCTACCCATTTGCTTTCGTTCGCTTGTCAGATATTTAGATAGATAGATAGATAGATAGATAGATAGATAGATAGATAGATAGATAGATAGATAGATAGATAGATAGATAGATAGATAGATAGATAGATAGATAGATAGATAGATAGATAGACTTCTTCTCTTCTTACCTGGTGGAAATGTGTTTTTGTGTCCGCTCCTGGTTTTGTTATCCAACTCATTATTATTAATATTATTATTATTATTATTATCATTAATATTATTATTATTATTATTATTATTATTATTATTATCTTTTTTTTTTAATACCAATGCAGTTGACTTGGCAACATCCTGGAAAAAGCCTGCGTCGGCTCAAAAAAAGAAAAAAAAAGAGGCCTCTTCAGGCCACTGAGTCGATTGACAAAACCGGAGTGTTAAAAGTCGACAAAAGCCAGGCGGGGAGTGCCGTCAGCCATGCTCGGTGAAGCTGCCAGTCACATGGTCGAGCTAGCGCAACCCAGACATGCTAGTGAGCTTTGCAAAAAAAATAAAAAGAATAAAATATAAAACGTTTTTTTCCCCCATAGCCTCCTCGGTTAACTTTGCACTGTATTTTAAGCAACGTACCGTGTTGAGCTGCTGAATATGTCGAACTGAGGTCCATCAATAGTCTTAAATGCGGCGCAATTCGGAAAATCCGACCATGTGTGAGTAAATGTACAGTACGTATGGCTTTTTGTCTAATGTTTTGGTCTAAACGGTTCTACCCCTGACCATGAGGAATAAACATTCAATATGACCGTATGCTTTTCATCCGAAATGATCAGGAACCTTTAATACGGTTGCAATTCATATGCTTCCCTTTATGCCCATAAATCAAAGCCAGTTGACCATGACTTACATCCATGTCTGAATTAAAGACAAACAGCGCTAATGTGAACAGACCGGGGAAAGTTTCAGACGTTTAACACACCAATAAGGATGCCTGAGTTCTTCAAAAACAAACAAAAAAAACTCTCCGTGAACCAGGCCACCCCTCCTCCTCCTCCTCCTCCACCTCCTCCTCCTACTTCGACCCCTCCAACCACTCTACTGCCTCTGAGCAGAGATACAATGGTCCTGTTTTTTTTCTATTTCATGAGAGAAAAAAGGAAAGGAAGGAGAGAGGGGAGATAAAGATAAAAAATAAAAAGGCTAAACGCAGACCACATGTCTTCATTATGGAAGAAACGTGGACTCGGCTATCCGAGGGCCGAATTCGAGCTTCTGAGCTCACCAGAGCTCAGGGTGAAATGAGCTCGCTTTGTTTACAGTGTTGTTTCTTTGACCAAGTACGTATCAGATCAGGTTCCTTCAGGAAATGGACCGCCTGAAGGTTCAGTGGGCATCGGAAATCTCTCTGTAACGTGCTCGATCTCGGGCTGAAACAGACACTCTTGCTTTACTCAAACGTGACAGAAAAAGAAAATGGAAAAGAAAACCAAGGACACATTTCATGGTGTAGCAGAACATCCATGTGCATGAAATGTAACTTTCCATCCCTCAATATGCCACAGATACTATTTAATGACTAACTTTTTGATTTAATGTATTAAAACTGTTTCTCTATTAAAAAAAGCATGCTGTAGCTACTATTCTACACAACTTAAAAACTAGCAAAAGTATTTAAGGGTTAATTTTATATTTAAATTATAGAATTTTTGCCATTGCCATGTATTCTCATGTATTCTCCAACCTCATCAGGTGGGTAAAACAAGACTCAGAGCTGATATTTTGGCAAAGGAAGGTAGCACAAAGTATTGACTAAAAAGGTGGCAGTAATTAACACACTAATATTTAACAAAGACCTTTATAGTTTTATTTGAATTTTTTTTTATTTTCATGATAGCAGAACATTTGGGATAGCAGAGCATTTGGGGGCATATTTTCAACAACAATAGATATAATAGAATAAAAAATAAAGCATTTTTTTAAGTATATTTTTAATATTTGACTTTAGTAAAAATCTGTTTAAGCAGCAATATTAACAGTTAGCTAGCAAACAATATTAAGCAAAGGTTAAGCTAACATAGCCTGACTAGCTGGAATGCTATCTACTGGCTAGTTACATCGCTGTATAAAACTACTTACTTAAATAAATTTTTTTTCTTTTTCAGGCTTCTTTTTATCTCTGAGAATTGCAGGTGCTTCAACTTTGGTTTAATTTACATCAAATCTGTATTTTTAAAATTTGTATTTTTACGATTGTTTTCGAAGTTCCATGTACTTTCAAGACTCATCAATATTGATACCTACACCAGTTCCAATATTTTTGAAATCCATCAATCAACAGACTACAATGGACTATTTTCCATTCAATCTTTTATTTAGAACATTATTATTCAAGAAAACTATAGTCCTGCCTATGTACAGGTTTCTGTAGGAGTAGGAGGATGTTGGCATCCCCCTTGAACCTGCTTCTTTCTTGAGCTTGATCTCAGAATATCTTAGAAAGTACAGATGTTGCAGTGATCCCGATATATATGACTTAGTGACAAAATGCTGACTTGTTAGTGCAATAAACATAGGCATAACAGGTGAAGAAATAGTTTCTATTCACGTTCAATAAACATGAATGGAAACGACATTTTAAAGTAAGAATCCTCTAGATACAACACCAGTACTGAAACTATCAGTACTTTAGGATCCATCTGCTTGTCCCTAGTTCATAACCTAGTGAATAAATGTATTGACTGACACCTGACTTTTCCAGCCATAGATGATTTTTTTTCCAAACTGTTACCACAAAGTTGGAGGCACACAATTTAATAGGATGTCTTTGGATCCTTAACCTGATACAGTAGGTCATACCCCAACTTTTAGGACTCACAGCTGAAAATGACCTACGTACATTTAAATGGAAAGAGTTCCTGACCAAACTGTGCTACATAGACAATTTAGGTATCAATGGAAAAAAGACTTCACTATCAATCATTAAAAATTGACAATGCTTAAAAAGATAATAAGGTATAGATCCTGACGTGCTTCGAAAAAGCTGTTACCACTAAGTTGGAGTCATACAATTGTATTGGATACTAGAAATTGCGACCCGAACATGTTTCAGCACAATGACCATGTACACAAAGCAAGCTCCATGAAGACATGCTTTACATGGGTTAGAGTGGAAGATCTTGAATGGTCAGCTATAGAGCTCTGACCTCAAACCTACTGGACACCATTGGAATAAATTGGACAACCTTGTGGCTGAATGAGCACAAATCTCCACAAGCAAACTTGTGTAGTGGAAGATCTTCCTTGATGAGTGGAGGTTATTATAATAGCAAATGGGGACAAAATGTGAAATGGGATGTTCATGAATCACAAATAATTCTTATGGTGTCCAAAACTTTTCTCCATATAGCATACTTATAAATTAGGGAAAAAAAAAACATAAATATAGATGTTCGGTATTTTCCTTGAATTATTACAATAGTAAGCTCATATACAATATACTACACATGTTTACCGGACTATGTACGGTATACTGTACATCATGGTGTTCTCAAACTCATCGTAGCAAGTAATGAGGTAACTTTTCTTTTTTCCCTGCAAAGACGATGAGGGAATCGCCTCCCAGCATGCCGTGCTGCTCGTAGCTACTTATCAGCAGATCCGTTGGCACGGGTCGGCTTTTTAATTAATTTCACACCAGCAGACAGTGCAGGAGTAACCCTGCGAAAAAAAAAAAGCAAAGCATAGAAGTCCCGGGCTAATCGGCATCAGGCCCGTGACATCATTCCTGGCCCAGGCAGAGCACACTTCTGCAGGAGAGCCGAGGTGGTTTACGGCGGTTTACAAAGAGCCAATTTATCACCATAAGCAAAAGCTAACCTGGGAGCATCACCCCTCGGCAGAATTAATTGGCCCACTCACTGTCTGTGAAGTGTCTGGGCCCCCATGTTTCTTTCTTTGTTTCTTCCTTTCATGCTTTCAGTCTTTATTCTGTTTTTCTTTGATAGGTTTGTCTGTATTATTTAATATGTAGTTGCAATGCGATCAATTTATTGATTTGTTTATTCAATTGTTTGTTTTTTTTCTTTTTTCTTTCTATCTTTCTTTTCTGACTGATTTAATTTCTATTAATACCATTCAAACATATTTAACACTATCACTCTTGTTATTTTATCTATCTATCTATCTATCTATCTATCTATCTATCTATCTATCTATCTATCTATCTATCTATCTATCTATCTATCTATCTATCTATCTATCTATCTATCTATCTATCTATCATCTATCTCTCTATCTCTCTATCTATCTATCTATCTATCTATCTTTTCTGTGTTTTTCTTATGCATATTTGTCTGTATTTTTTAAAATGATTGCAATGTGATCACTCTTTCTTCCTTTCTTTCTTTCTTTCTTTCTTTCTTTCTTTCTTTCTTTCTTTCTTTCTTTCTTTCTTTCTTTGTTCCTTCCTTCCTTTCTTTCTTTCTTTCTTTCTTTCTTTCTTTCTTTCTTTCTTTCTTTCTTTCTTCTTTCTTTCTTTCTTTCTTTCTTTCTTCCTTACTTTCTTCCTTTCTTTCTTGCTTGCTTCTATTTTCCTTTTTTAATAGCCACAGTCTGGCCTCAGGAGACACTCTCAGACCTCAAGATCCAAAATCGAAAGAATTTGGTGATGTGAAAATTTGTTCAAGAAGTTTATATAGGTTACTGTACTCTTTTTTGCAGATAGTCAGAAAAAGAACAAATTACAAATCATTTTTCCATTTGAGTTGTAGTGTGGTGTTTTTTTTAGATAGTTGAATCATCTCCTCTGTCAGTGATTAGTTTTTACACAGTGAAAGATGTGAGCAGGAGAGGAAATGAGGCCAAAACTACCATTATGTCCACTGCTTTTACAGGCCATTTAACTTAACCGAGGGAGGAGATAGCACTATGTGTGTGTGTGTGTGTGTGTGTGTGTGTGTGTGTGTGTGTGTGTGTGTGCGTGTGTTTGTGTGTGTGTGTGTGAGAGAGAGAGAGAGATAGAGAGAGAGAGTGAGTAAAAGCGATATGCACTAAACGTCAAAAGAAAAGCAACATGTGTGTGTGTGTGTGTGTGTGTGTGTGTGTGTGTGTGTGTGTGTGTGTGTGTGTGTGTGTATGCCCGAACTCACTTGCACTCAAATCAAACCGTTCAGTGTCATTTTTTAAACGGAGTTCCTGCTTAGCTGTTTTATGCTGCTAGTATGTCCATCACATGACACACAGGCAAGCAGAACACACCACAACACCCACATTTTTTCTCTCTCACACACACACACACACACACACACACACACACACACACAAACACACACATAGCTGTAGGGCAAGATCTTAGCAATTAACACCACTCTCACTTTCTCTCCCTCTCTCTCTCTCTTTCTGATACAGAGCTACAGATGTACAAGAGACAAAACCGAAAACAACCAGAAAGTGGCATGGAAAAGGAAAGAGAGAGAGAGACAGAGAGTGGGAATGGGCCTGGTGTTTTGCCAGGCCATGTTTTATAAAGGGCAGCCTATCTCTCCAGCCCATCCGCAGTGTCAGTTTTCGGCAGAGGAGAATAGTTAATGTGAAGGGAGGTAAAGAGATACGCGCTGCGCTTTCGAAGCTTTTGTGCTGCGTCTCTCCGAGCTGAAACGGATCTGGGCGCTTTCGCAAACCCTTTTTATCGAAGACAAGCGAGGGGAGGGGGGGTGGGGGGCATGGGTCTTCACGACGACACACACACACACACACACACACACACTCACACACACACACACACTGCAATATGTGTAGTGTATCAGCAGTGAGGCTAAAGTTTCATGAAACAAATGATTATTCAGCAGTAATAATCAGGTCATTATTTTACATGCTAAACAAGTCAAAAGGTTATACATTACAGCACACTCCAAACACACACATGCACACACACACACACACACACACACACACACACACACACACACACACACACACACACACCCACTTCAATGGTTCTGAGACATTTATGGTTTTCCCACATGCCTGTCACTTATACAAACACTATGTATTAGTAAAACTATTCATCAGTGCATGTTTATTAGGTAGTGTGGACTGTTAACATGATGCATTATAAGTAGTGTTCATAACACATTATAATATCAGCACCAGAACCACTAATCAGGTCCTGCCTTATGCATCAGCTTAGTGCATAAAATCATTCAAATATAGAAAAAAAATTGGATCTTGGTAATTTGAAAAGTTGTTATATATAGTTTGAATGTTACAGAGACTCCTGATGTCATGGGATAATCGTGCATACAATCTATAGTGTTCATACAGAATCAAAACTGAGAGAAAGGAAAAAGGTCAGAAGCCAGCCAATTATAAGCAAGCAGGAACTGAAATAACCACTCTGTACAAACACGGTTAGCTGAAAAGCATGTAATGATGCAGAAATCTTGAGATGGACATACCTTTTAGGTGGACACCTGACATATGGTGTTGTCTAAACTGTTACCACAGATTTGGAGGCACACACTGTATAGGACATCTTTGCATGTGGTAGCATTACATTTTCCCTTCAGTAGAACTAGGAGACCCAAACCTGTTCCAGCGCAGAGTAGGCTCTATGAAGATATGGTTTAAATAGGTTGGAGTGGAAGATCTTAAGTGGTCTGCTGTAGAGCTCTGACATCAACGCTATTAAACATCTATGGGATGAATTGGAACGGTGACTGCACCCCAGGCCTCCTCATACAACATCAGTATCTGAATTTACTAACACCTTTGTGGATGATTGAGCACAAATCTCCACAAGCACACTACAAAATCTAGCGGAACATCTTATTATGGTTATTATGGCAGCAAATGTGGACAAAACTACAAATGTGGACAAAACTAAATTTTATATATTTATATATATATATATATATATATATATATGTGTGTGTGTGTGTGTGTGTGTGTGTGTGTGTGTGTGTGTGTGTGTGTGTGTGTGTGTGTGTGTATACATATATCTCACACACAGGCATTTATGTACCTGCACCACCTGATTAATCACAGTGTTTATGCTGAGATAAACAGCCTTCTAAACATCCACGTATATGTAAGTAAACACACGCACACACACATACACACACATAGACATAGACACATATGCACGTGTGCGATCCCCGAGACCAGGTAACAGGGTGGTGGATCGAGAAGAAAACATGTTATCGTTTGGATATTCATGTGCTCGGTGCTAAATATGCAGTGAGGGCTCACAGTAGAGCGTTTAATGTAGCCAGTGAGAGAGAGAGATGCACACACACACACACACACACACACACACACACACACACACACACACACACACACACACACACACAGCATAACAGCAATCCCACATACACTGCCTCACTCATTTCCTGTGCACATTCACCACACTGTCATCAGAGAACAGTGGAAAATACACACACACACACACACACACACACACACACACACACTTTCTGTTGTTGATGTTTCCTTTAGTCTTGCCTCCCCCTACTGGCTACACTCTTCTCCCCCTGCCTCTTCTGTAACTCTTCCTGTACCCCTCCCTCCCCACTCCACATCTCCCCCTCCTTTTCTCCCCATTCATCCCTACAGCATCTGTTCCCCAAGCCCTTGCCTCTCTCTCCTCCCACCTCTCCACATCCCACTGAACACACTCCAACTCCCAGCAGCACCCGGGTCCCGGCACCAGCGCTGCATTCATGACTAAATGCCTCTGACTGTACAGACATTGCATTTCATTTAGTCCGAAAAAGGAGAGTAAATAAACAATTACATACAGAGGAAAAAAAACGACTATAAAATTTATTTTTTACTTTAAACAGAGGCAAAGCAAGAACAAGACAAACACAATAAAGAAAATATACGAAATTAAAGAATGAAAGTGGAGTGCTTACTTTGCAAACAGACAAATTTATGAGAAAGAAAGAAAGAAAGAAAGAAAGAAAGAAAGAAAGAAAGAAAGAAAGAAAGAAAGAAAGAAAGAAAGAAAGAAAGAAAGAAAGAAAGAAAGAAAAAGGAAGAAAAACAATTAAAAGGGTAGTGGTAAAAAAGTGGAACTTTTATAATGCATCCTTAAAAAGGATGAATTATTTCTGTATTCATACATCCTTTGTAACATGCATGTTTCCTACTTTCTTTCTTTCTTTCTTTCTTTCTTTCTTGCTGTATTTCTATTTATCTTTCTTTCATTTTTTTTCTTTTATTAGAGTTTTCCTTTTTTTTTATGAAAACTGTTATAAAAGAAAGAAAAAGGAAAGAAACAAAGAAACAAATGAATAAATAAAGTGATCACATTGTACTTATTTTAAAGAATACAAAAAACATACTTAAGAAAAGTACAGAATAAAGAGAAAGAAAGAAAGAAAGAAAGAAAGAAAGAAAGAAAGAAAGAAAGAAAGAAAGAAAGAAAGAAAGAAAGAAAGAAAGAACACATTAAAATATTATTTAATTATTTGTTTATTTATTCTTTAATTCTTTCTTGTTAAAGAAAAGACCTAAAAAAAAAGAGCATTTTTTAAAATTTATTTTAGGATTGTTATTAAATTCATTTCAACATAAATCGACTGACATTTACAGCAAAAATTACTCTCATCACATGACGTCAACACCAAACCTGTGCATTCTCTAAACTTTTTAATTTCACAGCAAATAAATATCTGACCCAATCACAGAGAATCGTGCATCGCGTGAAAAGAGGATTGAACATCACTTACACACACACACACACACACACACACACACACACACACACACACACACACACACACACACATGCACATGCACATGCACACACACAAACAGAGTAGTGCGTGAGACTACATGAGTGATATCTGCTAGCACCGGTGGCTATAACGGGAAAGCAGCACCCAACCCTGTCACGGGCCTAATTTCCTTCGACTCTTCTATATAATTTGACTAAATTACCCTATAGATCAGAAATAAACGCGCCCCCGCCCCTGAATTTCCATACCGATCCTCTGATACTTGTGTTTTTCTTTTTAATTATTATTTAATTTAGTGGTTATGAGTGGTTTTCAGTTAAAGGGGATACTGCTGACAAATTCAATTACATGAAAAACTGAGAACTTAATGGTGCATGTTAATGGTTCATTTAATACATAATATTATGTTTCTCTCTCTGTTTTCTTTCCTCTTTTCATCAGTAAATTTCTAATCAGCACAGCCTTTGGTATTGGTTACAGAGGTCTAAGCGGAACAGAGGTGCGTGTCGTCTCAATAACCTCTATCTCTCTCAAACACACACGCACGCATACACACACGGCATATCTACACATTGTGCCATCCATAGTCATTAAATTCCTGCCGTACGCTTACCAAAGCAGATAAGTCCTAGCATGTGTAACGCATTAAAACAGGAAATAAATAAGAAATAAAAATGTGTGTGTGTCCAGAGCATACATTCAGGGTGGAGGCCCAAACAGTTGGAGAGACTGGTGGGGGAGTTTGAGGGGGTCAGTGACAAGTGGCCCAGGCTTGGTGCGTGTTTTGTGTGTATGTGGGAAGTGGGCTGGAACAAGTGCCATAGAGGGGTCCAGGGCGGTGTTTTTCTCATGGTCTGCTGCCCCTGCCCCCAAAACACACACACACATGCACACAGACATACACACACTCACACACACACCACAACCTTGTCAAAAAGGGCCCGGCTCAGTTTCACACCCGAGGGCCAACGTGCTCTCAATGAACTGATACAGATGGAGAATTTTAGTACAATGGATGGATTATCAGTGCCACTCTCCCCTTCAAAAGCACACACAATCACTGCTGAGCAGATGCTCGAGCGGTCCCAATATAATATCATATAATAACGTTTTGAAGCATACGCATGACCCGACAAATTAGTCCGAAGGTGTATATATCACAGGTTAAGAGTGAAACTCCGGGAGTTTGTGATTTACGACCATTTGGGCATATGCGTGGGTCTGTGTGTGATGACAGTAGGGTGTCCTTACCTTTTCTGCATCAGTGATTCACACGAAGGTGTTATAAATCACGCCTGTAAGTCCGTTTAGATGTTCGCCAGCTTGTGTGTGTGTGTGTGTGTGTGTGGTGGGGAAGATTAATGGTTAAGGCTCCATTTAGCATACAACGCTGTAAAACATGACACACGCGCCAGCCTCACACACACACAAACACACACACACACACACACACAAACACATACACATGCACACACCCTGGCCAGCTAGCCAGCCTTAAGTCCTGGGACTAATACCAAATCACTCACACACACACACACACACACACACACACACACACACACACACACACACACACACACCTCTCCAACATCAGTTCTTATTGATTGATAATGGAAGTCATCGTAATGGTCCTGAGCACGATTAATAAAATCCTGTGAGTTTAAAATTGAGACACACACACACACACACACACACACACACACACACACGTTTATGATTAGTACCCTTTATACCCACTGTTATGCACAAATAAAATACTATTAACAAAAATCTGAATCTACAATTATTTTATGAGAAATTATTCATAATTATCAAGCTTTATAGATGTGTATGCTATAAATTGGATTATAATGCATTGCAATAAACAATTTATTCAAAGTGCCTTATAAAAACATGTATTACATGCTGCATGTAAGTCTTGCATGTGCATATGTGTTACAAATTGTCATGCATGTACACATAACCTGTTATGGGCAGTTATACAGGCTAAATTAGTAATTATAATATAATAAACATGCTATAGAGCATGTTATAAATGCTATTATACACTAAACACCGTACACTGTTTTAAATGCATGTATTACGGTATGAATAAGCGTTTTATACACATGTACACAAATTGTCATGCATATACAGGATTTCAATAGACACAATAGATTATTTTGGATACAATAAGGCTTGTTATAAATACTTTTATAATGCATAATGCATAATGCATTTAAAAGGCATTTTAAAAATGTATTTTATATATATATATATATATATATATATATATATATATATATATATATATATATATATATATATATATATATATATCGTATACACATCAAAACAAACAATCATGCAAATTAATTTTTCCAATTATGCACAATTATGCAGGCTTACATTAGGGTTCATGAGGTCTTATAGGTGCTCTATGCAAGGATATGCTGTATTTATGATATAGTCTTCATATGTCCTAAACCTATTCTTAAAAGCCTGAGATGCATTTAGTCATGGTCTTCAGAAACATTTTAACCAATTATAAAGGCTTACATTAAACACGATATGATATTATAGATGCTATAAAACATGTTGTAAACAATCTTATAATGAATAGTGTATTTACAATACATTATAAACATGCTTTACATTCTGTAGATAAAACATATACACATCCACTGCCAACTATCTCATGCTTTATGACATGTCATAATCTTTTTTAACATTTTAGGCAAATGTATAGGCATACATTACATTAGGTTTTCTGAGGAATTTTATATTATATATTTTAGGATAAACTGTACACATCACATCATACACTCATGCTGTACAGTGTGTCATGCCTGTAACAAATACCTCCTAAACTCTTAAAAACATTTATGTAATGGTTACTACATAATGGTTTACAAGGTATTATAGATGGTATACCTCTGGATATACAGTATAATGCGCTATAATACAGCATGCAATTCATAAATCATATACTTATGCTTTATGATGTTGCATGCCCTGTAACCATGTCTTATGAACAATTATTCAGGTTTAGATTACAGTTGATAAGTCATTTTAAAGGCTATATGTCAAGATATACTCTATAGTAAATTAAAACAAATGTTTCATAAATCATATGCCTTATGACGTCTCATGCAAATACCTATAATTAAACAATTACACCATCTTATGTTAGTCTCTCTAAAGTATTATATATGCCACGATGCACGTAATAAATGCCTTTCCAATGGATTGCAAATACAAGGGTCATGGAAGCCTGTGGCAGGTTCTCAATTACATTTTCCCAAACCTCGTTTATTTAATTCAAACATTCAAATCAACAAAAACTCTGACCCTGATAACACCTCTTCCATCAGGTAAGCGTGCCTTCATCAACACCTCCTAGTGTGTGCTATTGCTTACACATACACAGGCTCACACGCTCTCAACCTCACACACACACACACACACACACACACACACACACACACACACACACACACCACACATTCACAGGTGTGAGTGGTAAATATTATAATGCCCTGTAGATTTAAACACACCTCTGCTACTACACTTTTTTCAGTTTCAGACCAAATAAAAAGAAGGTGGAACACTCTCTCTCTCTCTCTCTCTCTCTCTCTCTCTCTCTCTCTGTGTTTCTCTCTCTGTCAAAACAGGGCTATGGCTAATATCAATCATAACTGAGCATCCTTGAAGTTCACTTCCTACCTACTTCCCAAGAGAATGTGAATAATAGTGTACAGTGTGACATGCAGAATGTTCTTTGTGTTAGTAATGTGCTAAACAAATTCATGTCTTTTTTCCTGACTTCATTAGCAACCCCTTTTTTTTCCAAGTTCTACTATCATAACAAGTTCACTTGAAGGTTTTACATCCCTCCCTGCCAGCCATTCTCCCCCTTCCCCATTTTTTGTCACACTTAATTATTATTTCTCGCCCTTCCTGATCTGCAGTCGTTCTATAATGTATAAATTGCTTCATGAAATGTTATCATTTGTAATAATTTCATTTGAAAAAAAATGACTAATTTAAGTTCTGTTATGAAAATAAAAAACATTGTAATGATCAGTTTATGTAAGCTTACATTATGGTTTATAAGGAGTAATAGATGCTACAACGCAGTATATAATGCATAATGCACCATAATGCAGCATATGCATCATAAATCGTATGCTCATGCTTTGTAATGTGTCATGCCTGTAATGATGTCCTCTTATAACCTTTTATGGAAGATTTTGAACAGTTCAAGCTGGAAGTAGCAATGAAAAATAAAAAGGCTGCTCTTTGAATATATAAAAACAGAAATGGTAACATTTAGAACAGAAAAATAAATCCAAAAAATGTCAAACAAAATGACACTTTTTTCTTTCTTTCTTTTATTTTTACTTTTATTCCTTTTTAATTTTTTTATCAGGAAACTTATTTCATGTTTGAGCCAATAATGTCTTGAGCTGTGATGATCAACAATAATAATAACAGCTGGAGGTTACCATAGCTGGAATGACTTTATCTTTGCATATTATCTCCTGTTTTGAGAAAATGTAAGAATTTAAGACAAAACAAGTAAAAACTTATTACTCTAATCATTAACTTAAGTAAACATTTCATAATGAGTATGAAATTACATTTTCTTAGAATATTAAATAGTAGAAGAAAGATTCACAAAATATTTAAACAGTGCTTAAGGTAAATTAGTGCCTCTGTCACCAAGCAATGAAATAAACAAACTTTAAAAAAAAAAGTGTTTTTTTCTGGCTAATGTTAGCTAACATGAATTAGCCAATTGGATTAATGATAATATCTAGCTAACAAGAACTTCATTCCTAAAATGTTCAACAGCAACACAATCTGAATGCTAATCAATAGTTGCAACAATACAAACTGCTTTGATATATACACTATATGGATTAAACAATGGACACCTAACCATAAACCTCTGGACACCTAACCATAAGATCTGTATGTGCTTTCTAAACATACCATTCCACATTTGGTCCCATTTGCGTTATAATAACCTCAAATTTTTTGATGTTCCACTAGATTTTGGAGTGTGCTTGTGGAGATTTGTGCTCATTTAGCACACAAGGGGGTTCAAAAAGTGAGGTACTAATGTAGTCTGAGTAGGCCTGGGGTGCAATCTGCGTTTCAAATCATCCCAAAGGTGTACAATAGGGTTAAGGTCAGCTCTGTATAGTGGGCCAGCAGATTTTCCACTTAAACCATGTAAACCATATCTGCATGGATGCTGGCTTTGTGCTCTTTGTGCTTGGGTTTCCAAGTTGAAGTGAAGGGAATGTAATGCTACCACATGCAAGGCTTCCTATACAATCGTGTGCCTCCAACTTTGTGATAACGGTTTGTGATAAAACCATAAATGGCTGGAACAGTCAACTGTCCTAACAATTTTGCCCATTTCTAACTGAAAATACACTAGAAATTATAAAGTAAGACCATGACATTAGCCTAGTAAAGTATAAAAGTAAGAGTAAAAGAAAGATTCATACTACGTTGATTGAAATGTGGGAAAGCTTTATGTTGCTATATCTATGCTATGTCTAACAACTGCTTTATTTATCTCTATTATCTATACTATACTAGCTAGCATGATCATAACTCTGACAACAGAAATTAGAGAAATGCTAATAGCCAGAGAGCTTATAATAATTAGCTAAGGTTAACCAACAAGAGCTTTTTCACTAAACTCTTAGTTAGCATGACAGCACAAACTAGCTGAATACTCATCACTAGCTGTTATAATAGAGACTACCTTGATAAATACACTGGAACTAATCTGGCAAAAGTTGTTCCACTTTAGATTCTCCAGCCACATTTAAAATAGAAATTTTGAGACAGCAAATATGCTAAGAGTTTAAAATTAATATTAGAAGAAAGATTCACAGCAGTGCTGGTGGTCATTAAGTGACTCTGTCAACCAGGAAATGTCTAACAATAACAACTTTATTTCTAACTTATTAAATGTTAGCTAGCATGAACATAACCCCAACACTACCTGAATGCTAATTACTATCTTACACTTAAGAGATTAAGAACTAACCTCAACTAACAGGAGCTATTTTAGTTACACAATTATTAATTATATATCATATTAAATTCTAATCACTAGCTGTGGCAGTATTGTTTACTTTGGGATTGTTTTTGCCCCCAGAAGTTATAAGGGTTAGGCATTTCTGGTATATTCTAAACCCGAAGTGGGTTTTTGTTTGTGCTATTAATGAACCTGTTGCTGATATTTTCAAATGAAATTCGCTTCCAAAATTAAATTAAAACTTTTTTAAAATTTAAACCACCCTGATCCTTAACAGGCTGTTACTAAGGATGAATGAGCAAACCCTTATAAATGCACTGCATTATGCCTCATGTTCGCATCTCAGCTGCGAGCTTCATACCTGACTACATAACCACTCGGCTGTTTTTTCATTTTCTCTGCAGGATCACAGATCTGACCACACCTCCAGTCTCAACAAGAAGGAGAGTGTATCTGGTTTAAACATCCGCTCTTTAAAACTATTTTTGTATACATTAAAGTTACATCCCTATCACACAGCATCGTACGAGTGTGAGGAAGAGTACCGCTGACATGAAACTTTCCCTGAAGATGTTCTACAATGTAAAAAAGATAATTCGAGTGGCTTGACCATGCCTCAAGGAGCTCACATTTACACCGCTCGTTCTATTTTATTGCTGTCTGGCAGAAATCCTGCCACTTAATTGTCTCCGAGGATGGCGCGTAAAGCCGAACGGTGCTGCGGTGTCCTTAATTTGGCCATCGAGGCTGAATGAGAGCGCTAGTTTTGAGCAGGAACATCAGGCCATCTGCGGGCCCACTGTGTGATGGTGCAGCACTCCACGCAGGCCTGCCTAGCACCACTGTGCCTTTCAATTCGTTTTATTCAGCTAATTAGCCCCTACTCATGAGACAGTTCAGCTGTAATCAGCGAGCAGCACGCTCTGTCATCTCCTCCTAATCAGTTTAATACATCCACTGAGCTTCTCCCCACTGAACCGGCTGCGAGATGGGCAACCCGACGCTGGTTTTGTTATAGAGATACTGTCACTGAGACATTTATTCCTTCACGGAAAACGACAGATAGACGGACAGAGAGACAGACAGAAGTATCCATGGTCACTGTGCTCTCTTTAATGGCAACATATCCAGGCAGTAGAGAACCAGGATTGACATATTGGTCTATTCCCTGGAAAAGAAAGAAAGGCTCGTGATTGAGTTTGAAAGGGAGAAACAGAATTGGTGTTTCAAATTGTGTGTAAGTGTGTGTGTGTAAGTGTGCATGTGCGAGGGGGGCAGATAGAGTAAGAAGGGGCCACAGCCACACCAGACACTTCCAGGTCTCTAACGAGGTCGCTAATTAACTCTCGCACTCCTCGCTTGCTTTCATCAGCGGCACACGATGCTTTTTTGACAGGAGAAAATTGCGGGGCAATTAAATCATCCGCAGACGGATCCTTCAGCCACTGGAATTAACAGCTAAATGTTACATTTATCTCACTGAATGTGATGGAGAAGAACAAAACAAGCTGGCAGCACGCGGAAAGACGACTGCTTTCGCAGCCTCGCCACACGGACCAAAGACAAAAATCTAACGAATCCGATTTTTTTGTCGTTCTGAAATTTAATTTGATAAGAATTCCACAATATCGGAAAAGCCACCGCCTCTCTGTCTGGCTCTCAGTCTTCTCCCTAAATGGGGAGTTCTGGATGAGACTTTTTTCAGGCAAGGATGCGTTTTTCCTGTCTTTTCACTGATATTTGGGCTTTATTTTCCTAACCTTTTTTTCCAATTAACCTCTCCCGATGCTCCCCACAGACAACCAGGCGCAAGGAGCGTACAGGATTTGTAACACAGCTCGATCGCGCCATTATTTGTCATCTGTTCTCTGAGAAAGCGAGCAAGAAAAGAAGAGAAAGTCGCCTAATTTCTGGGCCTATTCTTGGCCAGTCACCCTTGGCCCGGTTGTTCACAGGGGGGAGGAAGGGAGGACAGGAGGGAGGGAGGGAGCGACTGGAGATGCTGGAGGGAGGGATAGAGTGCAACGGTGTGGAGGTGACAGGCTCTTTTTCGTCTTTTTCTCAGGGGTTGGAGGAGGGGTGTGCGTATGTCTCTGTATGCTTGTGTATGTGTGTGGGTGTGTGTGTCCGTCTTTGTGAGGGCATCAGGAGCAGCGGTGATGGCGTGAGTGTGTGAACAGCGGGGTGTCTTTTGTGATCTAACTCCATTCGCACTCCACACACCGCTGCCCCTCAATACCCGGATTAAAGAATGCTTTCGGGTCTTAATCTCTGATTCAAGTCCCTCACACACACACACACACACACACACACACACACACACACACACACACACAGAAGCTCTCTATCCAGGCCTAACAAACCCACACGCAAACACAGTGCCGTTCTCTCTCTCTCTCTCTCTCTCTCTCTCTCTCTCTCTCTTTCTCTCTCTCTCACACACACACACACACTCACATGCACACACTCCCACATGCACACATTTGCGCACTCATTGTGCAGTAGACAGCAAGAGGAGGGAGATGGATGAATAGTGAGTAGGAGTGAGCGGCGATGTAAATGCAGGCTTCACACTCACGCGCCGATGTTGGAGCCGTATCTATAACACTCATTAGAGTCACTAAGCATAGGCTAGTACACTCATCCATCCAGGAATGTGAAGAACACTTTCGTGCTTTTTTTCTTTTCTCCCTACAGTAATGAGAAAAAAAGGTCAGCTTTTCATTTAAGAAAGAAATAAAGGTGTTGCTTTACAGTCTTCCCGAGCGAACAGTGGCACTAAATGAGCATGTACGGGGCAATGTCATTTGCCGTTGACATTATACACTGCCTCAAGGCCGTCTCCGAAAGATACTCTGATTTAATGGAGGATCTTGAAGAAGGTGCCTGATTGCCTAAATACAGTTTTTATACAATTTCATCATCGTGACTCACAGTGTCTTATTAGTCCTTATACATATGCACAAACACACTTTGTGTTGCACTACTGCTTTTATGGATGCAATGCTGCTTTGAAGCAAAAGTGTAACTACAGAGATTTGCACATTTTCATTGCTCTATATCCTTTTATTATTAGACAGCACAAAGTTGTACAGCATGCTTTAAAAATGTGTTACAAACCATAGACACAATAAGACACAATACACGGAGAAATCATCCCATTCCACATACCCAGGTCCCCTTTTGCTGTTATTAAATTCTCCACTCCTCTGGGAAGATGATCCACTAAGTTTTGGAGTGTGCTTGTGGAAATTTGTGCTTATTCAACCACAAGGATGTTAGTAAAGTCAGGTACTAATGTAGGTAGGGTGAGGAGGACAGAGGTGTATTTAGCATTCCAATTCCCCCCCCCTGAGGTCAGAGCTCTATAGCAGGGTAGATCTACCATATCTTCATGGAGGTGGATTTGTGCACAGGGGGGGCATTGACATGCTGGACGAGATTTTTGTCTCCTAGTTCAAGTATCCAAATATCTTGTACAATTCTGCGATTCCAATTTAGTGGTAACTTAATTTGGCAAAGAACCACACATGGCTGGAAAAGTCAGGTGTCCCAATACTTTTGTCAATACAGCATGTAACTGTGATTACTACATGCAGATTGTATTCGATAAATTCCTTTTTTTTTAAAAGAAACTAAAAAAAAAAAAAACCCACACAAAAAAAATTAATAAATCAGGCTGCCTAGCTAATAATACCATTAACGACCATTAATCCATTATCATGAGCTAAGCAGTCTTTCAAATCTATAATTATATTAATATATATATTATTATATTCTATAATTATATTAACTTAGGGACATTTTATTCGTTTCTTTTTTCTTTCTATCTTTCTTTTTTCTTTCTTCTGATTTCTTATATGTAGAATATATAAAATTATTATTATTATTATTATTATTGTTATTATTATTATTATTATTATTATTATTATTATTATTATTATATCTTGTGCTATAATCAGTTAAACTAAATTCTTGTATATCACGATTGTACAATTTTATACATTGACTGGTCACTTTATAAGGAACATCTACACACATCATGACGTCTATCTGGCCCATCATAAATGCATAAAATCACACAGATGTCAAGAGGATAATTTATTAATACTGTCTGTCTTGCACTGTTTGCTACAGGTTGCACACGATGCACTTCTTGTGGCGAGGACACTTACTAGTCCTTAGCTCTATGTTTTCTGTTGTGTAGCTTTATGTCGTTAAATGTAGCACCATCTCATTTTGCTGTGTACTGTGTCAGCTACATATGGTTGAAATGACAATAAAAGCTTCTTGACTTGACTTAATTATCACATTAAACATCAAATTGGGGGAAAACTGTAACTGTATTGAATGAAAAACTACAAAAATGTTTCAAAAAAGTCCTTAGAGTTTACACAGACACTCCCATCTAATATCTCTATTAAAGCCTTTTAAGTTCGAAGAGCATGTGAATAAGTGTTTTCTTTACCTGGGGGAAAGAGTAGAAGACAGAGGGGCAGCTCTAGGACATTTAAGTGTGACACAATGATACGATGACACACACACACACACACACACACACACACACACACACACACACACACACGCACACACACGCACACTCAAAACAAACTAGCCAGCCAAGTGGAAGAAAGCTAGCCTGACCCTGCAGCTGCACCCAGTTATCCCTGTTAAAGACCAAAAAGAGTTACAGGTCAAGCAAAAAAAGAAATGCTATTGTCTTCTGACAAACACAGACAGACACACAACACACACACACACACACACACACACACACACACATGGATGCACACTGGTTCAAACTACCACAACATTGATGCTTTAGCCACTCCAAGAACAGTGCCACAATGCTTTAATAACAGCATTAACCTTTTGGTGACAATTATTCAGTTTTTTCTTTACGATTTTGCTCTCTCTCTCTCTCTCTCTCTCTCTCTCTCTCTCTCTCTCTCTCTCTCTCTCTCCTCTCTCTCCCTCTCTCTCCCCCCCACAGCACCGAACTGTTCTATATCAACCTTCTCTAATGTTTGGTTATATAATAAATAGTCACGCTATCTCAAATTATCATTTCTTGACAAATGGAATCCATTATCAAGCGAGGCATGAATATTTGTCCAGTCTATAAACGCAGAGGCGCACTTTTTTTTTCTCGTTGCACAAAATAGAATTGTTCAAATTGTGTTTGTGAGAGGGTTCACATACTGGAGCTGGCCCATAATGCAATATTCCCATTTTTACCCCCCTTTTTTCTCTTGCCGTTCCAATTTATTGAAGTAACAGAGCAGAAAATGCAATGACAGCTGTAGCACTTTATTGCGAATTAGTACATACATTCAGCAGGGAAAGACAGACAGACAGAGAGAGAGAGAGAGAGAGAGAGAGAGAGAGAGAGAGAGAGAGAGAGAGAGAGAGAGAAAGTAAGAAAGAAAGAAAGAAAGAAAGAAAGAAAGAAAGAAAGAAAGAAAGAAAGAAAGAAAGAAAGAGAAAGAAAGAAAGAAAGAAAGAAAGAACCCCTTTTTATTGTATTTCTGTAATTGCCATGGACTCTAAAAATGGTTCAGCAATAGCACTGAAACAATTATAAAGTGAGGAGCAGATGTGACAGGATATACTTCTGATATCAAATCACATGTTTACACTATCAATCTGACCTCCTTTATCATCAATGAAAATATCAAGGAAAAAATAACACCTCAAGTGTATGATTTCTGATACAATGGCCACTTTTGCATCCTATTCATCATGTTTATTAAATATCCAAAATGTCAATTCTGAGATGCTTTTCTGCTCAGCATGTTTGCAAAGATTGCTAAATTGAGTTACCGACCAGTTCGAACAAGTCTTGACATAATGACATAACACGTTGTGCTAAAAAATCACAGGGGCTTTCTGAAATACTCTGGCACTGATGCAGTTCGTTTAGTTAAATCACAGTTTCTTGCCTATTCCGATGTTTATCTGAACGTTAACATTAGCTTTTGATTTATAGGATATGATTATAGGATTTTATGCATTGTGTTGCTGCAACATATTCGGCTAACAGGATCAAGTGTGTACTGGTGCTCTTAATAAAGTGACCACAGTCACAGTATAGGGCAAGAATTGTGCTGCCTTGGCTCTGGGATTATTCAAATTCAAATTCAGCCTTATTACCAGACACACTGGATCCCTTACAGTTAGTGTACCGATAGAACCGCTCCAGTGAGGATGACTTTGTTCATCTTCTACATAAAACGATGAGCCACCTGGACTGCAGAAAAGGGAATTATGTGAAAATGCTGTTTGTGAACTACAGTTCAGCGTTTAACACCATAATTCCCTCCATGCTCACCTTGGAGGTCCTGGTACTCAGCCTGCTGCTGTGTCACAGGATCTTCAACTTTCTGACTGCCATACCACAAGCTGTACGGGTGGGCAAACACACTTCATTCACCCTCACGCTCAGCACTGGAGCTCCTCAGGGTTGTGTTTTAAGCCCCCTGCTGTCCTACAATTATTTGAAATATATATTTATAAAAACAACAAATAATATTTAGAGACAGTTCAATTTCATTTGTATTGCACTTTTAAATACGGACATTGTCTCAAAACCGCTTAACATATATAAAGTGGTAACAGAAGAATGTATAATTTTTGTAATTGTAAATCTGTCTTTAATGTGCAAGCCAGTGGTGACTGTGGCAAGGAGAACCAGACTCAAAAGGGAACCTATCCTCATCTTGGTTGCAGATCGTGTAAGTCGTTCATTACATGATTGTTTATGGTCATGAGCCATTGTAGTAGAATGTTGATATTAAGTATAGTCCAAATCCATCTTCGATGTTCTTGAGTTGCTCAGTAATTTCATCTTTAGGCTGTTGATGTGGAACCATCCCCAGCTGCACATAAAAGTTTATGTTGTAGGGGTTGTGTTGCATTTGTATGTTATAATTACTGACACTGCAGTTATGTTATATGAATTGTTGTATGTTTACAAATCTACAAAAGGAAATATCTCAAAATACATGTGTGGAACTGATCAGACAGCATCGATGCAACTTCATCGATTTCCCTTGTCTGGTTTGTGGGTAGAATTTTATGGCTTTTTACAGTATTTACAAAACCAGGATGTAGATGTAGCATTTTTTGACCGATATTTAAAGCATTTTTTGACCAAATTTAGTAAGTGCCACTATAATGATCTCTGGTGTTTTCACTGAAATTTCCTTCCAAATATAAACAACATTACCAGTTTCTGTTCATCAACTGTCAAATTACATGATATGTAATGTTTTTCGGATAGTTAATCACTATTGAAAGACAATGATAGGGTTCAGAAGTCCGTAATCAAATATTGTTAACATTTACATTACGAATACTACTTTTCTTGTAAGTTTAACCAAGACGCTGTTGGGTTTCTGTGCATAGAGCATCATGACTCTATGTTTACATTTATGGCATTCAGCTGCTGCCCTAATCCAGAGCGACTAACAATCATAGCTATTATACAATTAAGTAGTTGAGGTCAAGAGCCCAGCATTAGCAGCGCCTTAATCCCTAAGTTACTACTCCCTAGGTGTAGCTGTTACACAAACAATTTGCACCTCTCAGACAGCACAACTAAGCCAAAACTTTGTATATAAGTAACACACGTATGAAAAGAGACATATGAATGCACACAAGAAAAACTGTAAGTTGTAAGTGTCTATGTGTGGCAATGTCTTTATATGAGCCATTAATCACTACTGCGGACATTACCACTGCTTTATACACGTGCTTACAAATGTAACGTGGTCCATCCGTGCACCAATACATGGAAATATATATCATTATATAAATAAATAACTCACATATTGCTGTCACCATCTTTCCCGCCCTGATCGGTTTCACAAGAGACAGCCTTTGGATTGAGCATTTCAATCTGCCACGCTGCCTCTCAAAGTACACGTTCATTTACGGTTGTTATTATTGTGTCGTGTCTCCCCGGATTGATAACATGACACGGCTTGTCCACAGAAACATTTCCCTCATGCTGAAGCAATCAGGAGGTCAACAACGTCAACTACAGAAAGATGAAGCACGTGTCAGTTAAAGGCGGTTAAAACGCTGTCCTACTTCATGATATCCGAGAATTAAAAAAATAATAAAACATCCAGACACACCAAATAACAATTAACACCTCTAATTCTGCCACTCATCTGGATCACATCTCAGTGGCAGCTGTAGTGGAAAAAAATCATGCTTTTCACACTGTTGTTGGCAACCATGTAGCATTTGCTGGAACAAGTGTAGGATATACACTGTAGGTTTTAGCGAATATGTGCTGGTTCATGGGTTCAATGTTGTGGACATGCTGTTCAACCAACCAGTACATTGTTGGTTTCTCTCTCTCTCTCTCTCTCTCTCTCTCTCTCTCTCTCTCTATATATATATATATATATATATATATATATATATATATATATATATATATATATATATATTTTATGAGTTGCTCAGTAGCTCCTGGTTCCACAACGTCAACTGACTGTATAAGACTGTAGAAAGGACATTACTCACAATCACACACTCTGGGGCTCATGTTAGTTCACACTCTCCAGTGTTTTGTATTGCTTTAAGATTTATAATCACACCCTTGATATCACCCAAATAAGGATGGGTTTCCCTTTTGAGTCTGGTTCCATTCAAGGTATCTTTCATAATAACATCTAGGGAATTCTTCCTTGACACAATCACCCAGGCTGCTCATCAGGGATAAATACACATAATTCACTTCTTAAGTTCTGTGAAGCTGCTTTGAGACAATGTCCATTGTAAAAAGCGCTAAAGAAATAAACTTGAACTTGAGCTTTGGTTTATCAAAGTTAACCGAATTCCTGATTTAGCAAAGAGCGGGGCAATTACTTTTTCACATAGGGTCAGGCAGGTTTGTATAGCTTTTTCCCTGCATTTTGTATTTACTGTGGTTATCTTTGTGTAACATTAAACTTGATAAACTGAATCATTTTAAGTACAAAAAATCAGCACTGTATACATACATGTATTTGTGTCAGCTACAGGTAGGGTATATGTGTGCATATGTTCAGTACCCAAATTATCCATCAATAATTAAATATTGAACATGACAGTGAGTTCACTGTACTCAAATGGCCTCCACATTCACCAGATATTAATCCAATAAAGCACCTTTGGGATGTGGTGGAACGGGAGATTCGCATCATGGACGTGCAGCCGACAAATCTGCAGCAACTGCGTGATGCTATCATGTCAATATGGAACAAAATCTCTGAGTAATGTTTCCTGTACCTTGTTGAATCTATGCCATGAAGGATTAAGGCAATTCTGAAGGCAAAAGGGGGTCCAACCCAGTGCTAGTAAGGTGTACCTAATAAAGTGGCCGGTGAGTGTATGTGTGTGTTTGTGTGTGTATCACAAAAGTGAGTACACCCCTCACATTTCAGCAATCATTTTATTGTTCTCTGAAGAGCCAATAAAAATTGTATATATTTTTGAGTAGCCAATGTGCAGTGTACACAGCAGTATAGATTTACTGTCCATTGAAAACATCTCAGCATACAGCCATTATTGTCAAAAAAGCTGGCAACAAAAGTTAGTACACACTAAGTAAACATGTCAATATTCAGTTTAAGCACCACTGTTATTTAGCACTGCCTTAATCCTCCTGGGCATGGAATTCACCAGAGCTGCATTGCTACACAGTTGCTGGGATCCTCTTCCACTCCTCCATAATGACATCAAGGAGCTGCTGGATGTCAGACACATGGCGTTTCTCCACCTTTCGCTTGACGATGCCCCACAAGTGCTCAGTAGGGTTCAGGTCTGGAGGCATACTTGGCCACTCCATCACCTTCAGCAAGGCAGTTGTCATCTTGTTGGTATGCCTGGGTCATTTTCATGTTGCAAAACAGCAGCTCCCCAGTAGCAGCAGCACTCAAACATTTCGAGAACATGACGCTACCACCACCAACTGTAGGCAAAACACAATTTTTGTGGTACTCCTTACCAGTGTGTCGCCAAACATACTGGACACCATCTAAACCAAACAGGTTTATATTAGTCTCATCAGGCCACAGCTTCTGCACCTGATGCACAGCACAAGGACTCAACTTCTTTGATTGACCGTTGCTAGGCCTGTTTTGAGGAAAACGTCTATATGGCCCTGGCCACTGTACTGTAACTCAGTTTTAGGGTGTTACCGACCTTCTTGTAGCCTCGACCATCTTTGTGGAGAGCAAAAATTCAAATTCTTAAATCTTCAGAGAGTCTTTGCCATGAGGTGCCATGTTGAACATCCAGTGGTCAGTATGAAAGAATTTAACTCAAAGCACCATATTTTAAGTGCTCTAGTACTCTTTTTTGTTGCCAGGTATTTTGACAATAATGCCTGTATGTTGAGTTATTTTCAGAGGACAATAAATGTATACTACTGTACAAGCTGCACATTGCCTAAAATATATCTAGATATATATTTTTCTTTGTGAGTGAATGGCAAAAAAATGTAAAGAGAGAGAGAGAGAGAGAGAGAGAGAGAGAGAGAGAGAGAGAGAGAGAATATCTATAAGAGAAAATGCATAAAAAGAAAATTGCAAGTGAAATTGGTAATATTTATGTGAGAGAAGACAAAAAAAAATGCAGGAAATAGATAGAGGTAATATCTATGCAAGAGAACCCTAAAAGAAATATTTGGCACCACGCAAATGATGTAAGCTGTCTCTCATTTGTTCTAGAAAAGATGTAGCCATTAGAGGTTTACACATTAGCTGATGATTTGCTATCAGTAGTGAAAGGCTCATTGTGCAACATATTGACTATGGCGACCAGTAGTAGTAGGACTCCTATCTTTATGTACTCAAAACTAATGATACTAGTGACTAGTTAAATTGGAAGAGGGTTTTTTTATTTTATTTTTTATGGAATATTATGCCGTAGAATATCACATTGAAAACTCTTGAATGTACACAAAATGTATTTACACATAGAAATGGTGATAAGAGAAGCCAGCTGATTTTACAGAGTCTTAAATAGAAGTCTATGGGAACTGGAAAAAAAAAAAACCTAGTAAAAGCAGGACAGTGAGACGGTTGCTAGCGCTGACCGACTCTAATCAGCTAATTACAATGATATATGTAGTCTGCTATTCCACGGCTAATAAAGTACAGTATATTTAACATGTGTAAAGTGCTCCCCATGCACCACCCCTGTCTTCATGATTAATGTCAATTTAATTAGGCCCAATGCTAATTAAGCAGTAAATAATGACTAGGTTGTGTTGTTTGTGCAAAGAAAATGGCACACCTAGGAGAAGGGAACACTGAGCACCTCAGAACAGCCTTTTCTTTCAACCATGTAGAGTACTTAAGACATGGCAGTTAAAGCAATAAACGATGCATGTTACACAGTACAGCATGCTGACTCGGATAATAACTGCAGGATGGGATCTGCTTTTACTAGGGCTCAAAGACTATAAAATGTCCGTTGATGCAGCACATTTGAGAACTAGATTTTTATTACTTACGGATATAATCATGCTAACTGTTAACAGCGCTTTACCATTCTACAGCTAGCAAAACATGAATGTTAGGATTGTTTATCATTAGCATAAAGCCAAGAAAACATGAACTCAATGTTAACATATGATATAAAAGTACAATGTTGGTCTAATTCGAGCATGAATTGTACAAGCACCTTCTATTAATTTTTATCTCTTAATGACTGCCATCTTTTCATGACCCAACTATGGTCATTTAGCATATTTGTATATTATGTTTTGCTATATTTTATGCTAAGTCTCTCAAGAATATTTTGCGTCCCTCTGTAAGCCTGTCCTGTTTTATTCTCACAAGACGAGTGTTCTCCTTTGCATTGCACTTTGCGTTATATCCATTAATGGGCTTCGATCTGACCCCTGGTTTTGGACTTAATTCTAAGTTTAAAATAAAACACTATTATCTGGTTTTGTCTGAAGCACTGCCCTGCTGGCAGCAAAAATCCAGCTGGAAGCATTTAAAGAGAGGAGGACACGAAGGATTTTCCGAGAGAGGGAATGCCCAAAATAATCAGCTACATTTTCACAGGCCAGAGCAAACATTTTGTGAGCGAATGTAAGAGCACTGAATTGTAAAATTTCCTCTACTCTTATATTTTCTTCCATGACTATTTTCCTTTCAGGGCTCCAAACCTAATTGCTTCATACCATGTCTTATGTATTACAGTTTCCACAAATTTGAGTAAATAATAACTTAAAATTAAGGGGATTCTGCAAACATTTTTGTTCATTTACTTTAAAGTCAAAATAGAAAATGAAATGAACAATCAAACAAAATAAATTCTCCATGGGCATTAGTTTGAGTCCTATCATCATATTTTTGCTGATTTTACTCACCTGTTGCAATATAATTGGCTTTTGTATTGGCTTAAAATTGGCTCATTGTTCTTTTGTTATTGTGTGATTCTCACTTATATTCTTTTTTAAAACTTTTGCTTTAATTCCTGTTTATTTTCATTTTTAGCATTCAGTGTTCCAGGATTTCATTTTTTTTTTCAACACTTCAAATCCTGAATTTAAATTTGTATGCTTTAACATTGCCCGTTTGATCTGTCCTTCAGTCATCACTGTTTAACATTTAGGCATCAAGAGCACCATCTGTGTCACTCGACTCTGATGTAAGACTAAAAACTGTTTAGTCATTGATTAATGATACTGACACACAAGTTGCATGTAAGTGGGTGCTGTGACAAATACATCTATCAATCTCTGTTCAAGCTGCATAATCCCCAGCCATTACTGCGAGCTAAGATGGATCAGATAGGCCGAGCTAGCAAGACAAGACAGGAGTGTCAGTGATGTGGAAATGAAGTGTCCAATCCAGTGTATGTTGTGAGAAAATAAAGCAATGAACTGATGCTTAGTGCTGATGTTTTTTTCTACGTTTCCCATCAACCACTACACTGCTTTATCCATGCCAAATTTCTGTTTGGACCTGTGTCCATTTTTCTGTTGATTAGCACCCGTATTTAAGTCAAAGCTTGCACCTCGCCCATTACTTTTGTCTTTCTTGGCTGTCTCGTGCTCACGCTGTGCTTGTCTTGTTTCTTCATTTCACATTTTGCTTCATTGTAGGTTTTCCACTTCGATTAAAGAAAATCTGAAGTTGCATCCATGATCATGGTCCTTATGGACTAACCTTCGGCTAAGCACAATGTCAAGTGCCTCCTTGAGGAAGTGTTTGGTGTTAAAGACTCTCGACCTAGCTTTCCCCAAATTTTGGATGTCGATTTGCTCCCTGATTGGCTGAGGATGTCACACTGGCTCCCAGCACTGTTTAGTATGTCACACTTCCTTCCTGCTCTGCTGGGGCCATTGCACTAATGCTTTGATCTTCTCTGAATGTTGCTCTGGCTACCTGTACTGCTAAGTACATTGCTCTGCTTCTGCATTTTTTTGACAATGCTGCTCTGCTGAGAATGTCACTCTGCTTCCCTTCTCTGTTTGGAATGCTGCTCTGCCTTCTTGCCCCTATTTGGATCTCCAAGACCCCCTCATGAACTTGATTTTCACATGCACATTCAGAATAATTCTGGTTTTAGCAAATGATTTGCCATGAGAGGCAAAACATATATCGTATTTACACCGATCAGGAATAACATTATGGAATTATAACATTATGACAGGTGAAGTGAATAACACTGATTATCTCTACATCATGGCACCTGTTAGTGGGTGGTTATATTAGGCAGCAAGTGAACATTTTGTCCTCAAAGTTGATGTGTTAGATGTAGGAAAAATGGGCAAGCATAAGGATTTGAGTGAGTTTGACAAGGGCCAAATTGTGATGGCTTGATGGGCAGCCAAGCCCATCTGAAGCATGTGAGGAGTGAAGGCTGGCCCGTGTAGTCTAATCAAACAGATGAGCTTCTGTAGTTTTAATTGATGAAGAAGTACTGTAATTTCCGGACTATTAAGCGCACCCAAATATAAGCCACACCTGCTGAATTTTACAAAGATTTTTATTTTGAACATAAATAAGCCACACCTGTCTATAAGCCGCAGATGTCTACATTGAAACTAATGACCTTTACACAGGCTTTAACGAAAGACAGTGTCTGTTACATGGCTTGTATCTAAACAGAAGCCTACCAAGAAAGTCATTGTTCACTGTCTTCCTCCTTCCTTTCACAACTATTTCTCTCGGGAGCTTTTTTTTGGCATCGTCGTGCGTTTAAAAATCACCTTCGGTGAAGCTTTTCTCTTGATGCCGTGCAGCTCAGAACACAGGTGCAGTGTGTTTTCATGCCCGGTTGTTTTCAGCGTGACGCATTTCCTGTTTCCAGTCCAAGTGAGCGGCAGGTCAAACGTCAGAGGAACCTCATCCATATTTATGATGTGGTGCGGCCCTATTCAGTGGAAGCACAAATGATTTAATATAAAGAGTTTCATTGGTTCACCTATGTTTTTCCACACATCTTTTATAAAGCCTATTATTATTATTATTTATTTTGTTAAATTACAAGGTACACTCCTGTACTCAGCTCTCTTTTACACACTGCACTGTGCACTACACACGATGCACTTTATGTGGTGAGGACACTTACTAGTCCGTAGTTCTGTATTTCCTGTTATGTAGCTTTATGTTGTCTATGTAGCACCAGGGTTCTGGAGGAACGTTGTTATTTTGCTGTGTACTGTGTCAGCTATATATGGTTGAAATGACAATAAAAGCTTCTTCACTTGACTTGACTTGATTATTTTGTATATTAGAATCAGGAATGGATGAAAGTCTACAATTCCTACATACCTTGTGTATTAAGCAATAGACCTTGCAGGTATACTTATAAATAGAGGATAGATTTCATACTTTTATTCGTTTTTTATTTTCATTAAACACTTTATCGTGTGGCAGAGACACGCCTTGACACCTCCACAACATCATTCACAACTAGGGGCATTTTACAGTACACCATACACCTCCTGGTATCTATAAGAAAACCATAGGGGTGAACAGACAGTAAATCCTATCAAACCAGAGACCCTGAAGCAGTTTTGCAGCAAAACTCTACCTGCTGTGTAAACCCAGGAGAGGTTATCCTGAGACCGCAAACCAGAAAAATTCAAAACAGTCCAAAAAAGGCAAAATTTAGGCAGAGCAAAAGCAAAAAATCTAAATCCAAACCAAAGTCCAAACCAGTGTCCAACTGGGTAACCAGGGAGACAGGGCAAAAACAGGGATTAGAGACAGGGTCAGGAACTAGAACCAGATCAGGCAGGTTAGCAGGATACATCTCAGGTACATAGGAAGCCGGTAAGATAATCTGGCATTGAGTTAATGTCTTTTGCGTCCTTAAATACTGGTTGGCACGGGAAAAAAACGACAAGATGCCTGCCTACCTGGAAGTGCGTGCCATGAAACCGTAAGTGAGTGAGAATAGTAATAAGAGAATAGTAATGGTTCAAGCAGGCATTCCCATGTATGGATCCATATGACACAGTACTAAGCCCCTGAACTTTATCGTACAGCACTGGTGTGATTAAACACGGCTGGTGATTGCATTTGCAATGACTTGGAAAATGTATGTTTTAAATAAGGCACGCTTGTAAACTGCTAAACGGTCTGGCAGGCTTCAAATGAACGGCTGCAATTCAATAAACCCTGAGGTTTAGTTTTATTCTATTAAACATTTAGCGCCCCGAATTCAATTAAATAATCATAACTTGTTCACAGTGGCAACTGATATGTGCAAGAGCTGCCCAGCCATCGATTCTGACACTGGCAAGACTGCAAGATAGTTGCAGATTTTCCAAAGACAAATCCTGATTATTTTTAATCGGCAGCCTCCTCCTTGTGAATCTTCGAAGTCTCAGATCCAACCTTTATACCTTATGAAAAATCTGCTTTGCTCCTGCAGGAATAACAGCACGAGCGATCAGCGGCGAATGCCAATGGCCTCATTACTTATCGCAGCACAATGTAGCTGGAAATTGCTTCTTTCAGGTTTTGTTTGCGCTGGCAATTACAATAAACTCTCTGCTTGACACGTTGTTTGCACAGATGTAGAGCATTAATAAACATGAGTGCTAATCTAAATTATTGAACTGCTCGCCGTAATACTGACAGTGGATTTTATTTCTTTTTACCCTCTGACGCCAGAGTGCTGATGAGCAAAGGGAGATGCTCAGGTTCCCTGGGAAAGAGCAGAAATGCATGGTCTTATCACGTGCAAAATCCTTTCATTCAACTGCAGCCAAAGACTCAGGCCCCACTGGTATTTTCTCTCTTCCTTTTCTAAACCTTTAATCACACACACATGCACGACACTTGCAAACTCGCTTAGACGAATGACATTTGCTTTGCAATCACCTGTCAGGGTTAGAACATGGATGTTCAAAGTCAGCAAAGTCAGAGTTGTCTCACTGTTAAGGTTGGAGGCTCGCTTAGGCTAATATGAGAAAGGGAAATAAAATCCTCACACTTTTAGTGTTGTTGCAGGTAGTCCCTAAACAAGACTTAACACTTGCAGTTTCGGCCAATCTAATGTTAATCTTCGGTCCCTATAAAGTCGTACTGCGTCCTTCATGTTTCTGAAGAGTCTTTAGTTTGATCAAATTTATAAAAGAAAGATTTATACCACTCTCCGAAAACAGCCGAGCTCCTGGAGGCATGCTGTGGGTGAAGCTAAAGAGTAGCGAGCACACGCAGCTTTTGCGTAGCGATAGTCTACAAGCTGTGATATTGCTATAACAGGAACAAAAACGTTATAGTCTTAAATGAACTATGGCTAACAATCAGTTCCAGCCATACATATTTGATTCAGAAACAGATCCAGAGTCGGAAAATGAAACATCAAGGACAATAGCAGCAACAACGACTACAGCGGGATGTGTCTATATGGTAAGTACTAAACAAGGTTCTCTTTTCCTCGCATCCAAAAACACTTTTCTTTGGAGACATTATTCTCCAGCAAGTTCTGTGTGGCACTGCTGGCAACTTCCACAACTAAATGAAGCATGTTGATGGGCGTGCTCTTGTTCAAAAGTGCAAGGGATCCACCCATATGATCTTATGAAGGGCCATACTCAAAATAATGTTTTTTTAAAACCTTAGCCATGTTAAGCATAAGAATCTAACTCGTTAACAGTGTAAAGAACTTAGAATTCATGAAATAGCACTATTTAGTAATTAAAAAAAAATTTATGTCCATTTGGCCATAAGGCATTTGCTTGTTATTCCCAAGTACCATTACAAAAGGTGCCGCCACATAACCTACATGCTAACTAGTGATGGGTCGTGTATGAACGATTTGCTAAGTCTTTAATGTGACTCTGAAGAACGAGTAGCCTCAAAGAGTGATTTATTCATTTTTTACTGGATGCACATGAGCACAGCATCTCTGTAGGTTATGTACAGAAAACAGAATTGAACAGAACTCTTCTAGTCCAAATCGTTCTTTTTGTTATCACATGACTACCATATATGCTATCTAGTGCATTACACAGGAAATAGAAGGGAGTAGTTCACCTCACAAGTCCTCAGATCCGAGTCATTCGTTTTTTCCTCACGTGACTCCCATATACGCCACATAATGGAATAGATCGGGTTTTTTTGGTTCAAATATTGTCATTATTGTTACAATAATTATGGGAGTCACGTGACTAAAGATCTAATGACAGGGACCAGAATATATGAGAGGTGAGTTACTGATTCTGTTTTGTCCTTAGCTATAGTCAATGTTTGTCTATGTAGATGTGTTGGGGGATCTGCTTATTAAAAATGTATTATTATTTTTGATCAAAGGAACAAAATGAACTAAATGACTCATTAAAAAAGCTCATTTTGATAAACGAGATTTAAAGAACCAAGTCACTAAAATGATCCGATCTTCCCATCACTACAAGGAATGCAGCCCTTCATGATGTTATTAAGGGCCATACTCAATAAAAACCTTCTAAAACTTATACAAATGCGGAAGGAGTGCATTTGGCACACAAATACTCAGTCATACAGTACGTCCAAATTATTTTTTTGGCCATGTTTATCATGAGAATCCAACTCTTAGCAGTGTAAATAACTCTGAATGCATGAAATAGCATTTAAATAGACAGTTCTGTCCATTTGGCCAAAAGGCATTTGCTTGTTATCTTCCCAATATCAATACTAATGGTGCCACCACATAAACTCTGTGGTTTCATTGCCTACTGGGCGTGCTTCTCCACCAATGTAACAGTGACTAAACTAGCCAGGCACAATATCTTACAGTGTGACAATTGAGAGCTTCATAAGAAACTGCATCACTGCTTGCTTTGGGAATAGCTGATAGTGTGTTCTCCTCCCTCTATCATGGACATTTCTGCCATTCTCTGCATCCGCAATGCCACAAGCACTGTCGCTTGCCACACTTCCCTAACACACACTCTTCACCCTCCTGCTGTCCTCACTGCATGGTTAGGGAATTGAGCCATCTCGGAGACCCTGCAGCTGATTGTGGGGACAGCAGGAAAGGGTTTCTCTTTCTCCCTTTATCATTTAAATCATGTACCTCTAGGACAGTATAGAAGATCATCAAGGTTTCTTCTATCATGGATTTTTACAATTTTCACCACCAGACTGCATAACAGTTTCTTACTAAAATTCATCCGACTCCTTAATACAAATGGACTGGACTGATACACACAGACAGAAACACACACACTCAAATGAAACCTTTATTTAAACTTTATTAGCACTAACCGCTACTGCTATATCACCAATATATATATATATATATATATATATATATATATATATATATATATATATATATATATATATATATATGTACAGTATTTATTATTATATTGACAATTACACACTTGATGGACAATTTCACACATTTAGCTCTTAGACAGTGCTGTACTGTGTTTATTGCTTTATTGTGCTGCGTTGTAGACACACATTTGTTACCTGCATTTTATGTAGTCCTATGTATAGGTCTGCATGTTTTATTATTTTTGTGTCATATTGTGTTAATTTATGTTGTTTTATGTAGCACTTCTGTCCTAGAGGAACAATGATTCATTTCACTCTGTATTGTACCAACTGCATATGGTCGAAATGATAAAAAAAAAGGCACTTGACTTGACCTGAATGGGATACTTAATGCAGCATCATTGCTACGTCCAACATCAAATTGATTCCCATGAATAAACTCCTGCTACATTTATACCGAGTGTACCAAGTGTCATAATTGAAATCAATAAGGCTCTTTTTTTTAACTAGTGAGCACTGCACAAATTGTGCTTTTTCACAACATATGATTATAAATAATCTTCCTTATGAGTTGCATGGCAACGCTGTACAAGTGTATTTTTAAAATGTGCAAAGTCATCATTTTCAGGTGTTAAGTGTAGAGTCATCGCTGTTAAGTGTATTTTTAAAATGTGCAAAGTCATCATTTTCAGGTGAAACTACAATCATTCCAGAGAAAATGACCCCATTGCAATACCATGTTAAAACATAGCATAGTGTTAGATTTTTATCATGCCCAAACGAAACATAATTCTTGGAGAGGTTTTCCAAACGATCCATCTTAACACTAACACATAGACAGTGTCAAGACGACACTGAAAGCATATTCAGTTTCCCAGAATGCACCACCTTCTACAGACATGAACATAATGGACTACATTCTTCATTACACACATAATCTGACACGTTCACTAAACTTTTGATTGCACTCACCTGTTTCCAGACTTAGCAGTTGCATTTTCTTTCTTTTTTTTCCGGTCCTGTTCAGTTTTCTCAATTTTTATTTCACATAGACAATCAGATTTATCTGTTAGTTTAAAAAAAATACTAACTGCACCTTCATTTTATTTTAGCCTACTTCTCCAGACAGATTGACTTTGTGTATAAACAAGAGGAGTCTAAGAATATGTCATGAAAAGCACAAACAAAACATGCTTAAAAAAATCATTTTAATAAATGATTTATAGCAAATGAATCCTATTTAAATACCATAATGGTTAGAGTTTAGCTTAGGTCCCCTGGTGGTCTAGTGGTTAGGATGTGGCGCTCTCACCGCTGTGGCCCGGGTTTGCTCCCCGGTCAGGGAACCATCCCCAGCCACTCTCAGTGCCGGTCCCAAGCTTGGATAAATTGGGGAGGGTTGCGTTAGGAAGGGCATCCAGCGTAAAAACGTGCCAAACCAAACATGCGGATGTTCCGCTGTGGCGACCCCTAACGGGAGAAGCCGAAAGAAAGTGACATACAAAGCATTTTTAAAAACATGATACTATGCTACATATACTTGGTGCCACAATCTTGACTGTACATTGGTGTACAGCAGGTGCTCCAAATGCGCTCTGTTGTTGTGGTTTGTTTTTTTATGTGAGACTGGATTGTAACATATATCATTGTGGATCCCTGTTGAAGAGACATTAGAGCATATTGAAGCATATTGCAAGAGTTTTAGCACAGCAGCAAGAGTGAGTACTGGAGTACAGAGGGTTAAGGCCCATACCCAAGAGAGGCAGCTTGGCAATACTTGAACCTTCCAATCAGTAACCCAGAGCCTAAACCGTATCCAGTTTAAACTAGAAATTTTACACTGACGAACGTAAGGCTTAATAGCTAGATATATTATATTGAGCATGACGGGTAAATTCATGCAAGTTATGCAAGCACAGCATTGAACCCAGAAGCTCTATGGTGTAATTCAGTAACCCAACCCCCATAACAGCTATTGTCTCTTAAACTAGTGCCTGATTACAGTAAAAATGCATATATGTGCTCATTTATGATCTACATCAAGTTTGCCTAATCATGCATTTTCACATTATAAGAAAAACAGCCCTTAGAGTATAACATATATTCAAAGATGCCAGAACATCGAGCAAGTGAATCCTTGATCGCTACCTGCAGGCCCTCACATTTTTGCCGAAAATGTTCAGCTCAGGCTAGACCTCCAGGCCATGTATAACTGTGTAGCCCTTATAGGTGAGTATTAATGTTTTTTATTATTGAAAATTTACCGTTGTATTTTATGATTTTAACACATTCATTTAAATAATTTTACAAAGAAAAGGGGGTTACAACTTAAAACAAAAGAAATCAAAAATCATTCATTACTGGTTTTTGTTTCAGTTGACAAATAGAAAAATGATTGAATCCAAACCTACATTAACAGCAGTGTGTAATAATAAATAATAAAGATCTAGGAAGTTACTGAGCACCTCAAGAACTTAAATGGATTTGGACTGTAATTAATATCAACAGTCTACTATAATGGCTCAGGACCACCGGCTGCGTTAACATTTCTGCATTTAAGAGAATATCACTGAACAGCAAGCGTCCACAATGATAAAACTTCAACGAATGGACATTTGATGCTACCCAAATGAGAATGCACTGCCTTGTGATAACTTACATTTATAAGGAACAAAATATTTTAAATACTCTTATACAACTTTATAACCAATTCATAAATAAAACTATTATAGACAGTCTGCAATAATTGAAGAAATCCAATTGGATGGATTTTCAATTGATTCTGAAGTAATATACAGTAAACAGTTTATGATACCCCCAAAGATTTACATTTTAATATGATCATTTTTAAAAAGCGGTTGCTTTATTGTCACATGGGTGACAGTTGCCATGCTTATGCTGCTCAGTGCCAAACGGTATAGTGGCAGTTCAATAAAAAAATAAAAAAATAACAGTAACAGTTCACTTTCTATTTATAATTAACATTATTTTTTAAGTGTTAGATTTTTCATCATGTCGTAGATTACAATCCTTGTTTGTTTTCAGTTTTTGGTCGAAAAAGCCCATTTGACTATACTGACAATCATTTTGGTAAAATAGCTAATAAATACACTATATGGACAAAAATGTCTGGACACTATTCCACCTTTAGTCCACGTTTGCAGGTATGATAGTCTTCACTCTTCCGGAAAGATGTTCCACTAGATTCTGAAGTGTGCTTGTAAAGATTTGTGGAGACTGATTCATTGATGTAGAATGAGGAGGCCTGGGGTGCGGTCAGCATTCCAATTCATTCCAGAAGTGTTTAGTCGAGTTGAGGTCAGAGCTCTATAGCAGGCCAAGTAAGATCTTAGACTCCAACCATAAATTCCTAGACAAAACTAGACATCGCATTCTTGTGCTTTTCAGATAAGGAACATTGATGATGACCACTCATTGGGAAACAGCAGAAACTGTTAATGGACATGGCATAGTCTCAGCTGCTTAATCATTGAAACTCTGCTGTATTGTGTCACCGGTTTTCCTAGAAATAATCTCAGATTGTGTTATAGCTTTGTTTTGCATTCCAAAAAACTAAACAGGGCATCTCCATGCTGCCTTACGCTTACTTCACTAATAGAGAATGATTTACTACATTTGTTAGACATGGATAGCATATCAATTTGATGTGTAATACTGAATATCACTTTGAATTCTTGTAAGAATAGATGTAACATTACATGTCTAATAAAACATCATTGCTCTATGCAGTTCTCTCTCTCTCTCTCTCTCTCTCTCTCTCTCTCTCTCTCTCTCTCTCACACACACACTCTCTCTGCCCCCCTCCCACTTATATTGTAATAATTGTCAACGGCTTTTCGGCAGTCACAATGCCTAACCGTAATCAAAGACCTGACAAAAGGCTTCTTTTATTCTCATGCTGGTCTTATGTACATTATTATATAATTCTAATTCTATTTTTCTATCACTTACATCTCTTAACATCAGTCGCTCCGGTGCCTTAATTTTGCATCGAATAACACCCCCGTGATCAAAGTGGACCGGGAGTCTTTGTGATTCGGCAGAATAGCCGTCCATCCTTCTGTTATGCCTTTTGAACATCTTAGCTTTCTTTATAAGAGAAGAGAAGACACAGACAGAGAGTAGGGGGAGAAAAAAAAGGCCTTCTCCTGCATTTCTCTTGTTGATATTCCCACTGCGGTGTGCATGTAAAGCCCAGCGCGAGATGTTCTGTAGAATTCTCTTTCTAGTAAGGGGAGGCATGCGAGTCACAGAGGTAGAAGTACAAAAAGTACTGTAGTACTCTTGTTCTCTCATGCTCTCCAAAGCAGCTTTATACACAGCTATAACATAATTACAGCAACATTATATAGTGTTATATATCTCTGTTGCATAACAACATCATAAACAGCAATACAGTTTTTATACATATTTACATCAGTAGTGGATGGATGGTGATTTATTACCATCTGAGCCATTATGCCATCTTAGCAAGTGAAAATATCTTGAACAGAATTAATATTGCCTTTTTTAGACTGCAATGTATGCGGTATCTCTTAACAAAAGTCATTTAATTTATTGCTGAACATTTTCCAAATTTTAAGCTTGTAATGCAGTGCATTGGCAAGGTTAGTGGACACCTAACCAAGAATTTATGCTTTTTAAACATCCATATCTTCATGGAGCTGTCTTTTTGCACAGGGGCATTGTCATGCTGGAACAGGTTTGGGTCTACTAGTTTAAGTGTAAGGAAAATTTAATAGACATTTTATACAACAATGTGCCTCCAACTTTGTGTGCCAACAGCTTGGCAATAAAACACAAATGGCTGGAATAGTCAGGTATCTCAATGCTTTTGTCTATATACAGTAGTGTATTACTATATGCTATATATATATATATTTATACTTATTTTGGGTGGAGTGGGGGTGGGGGTTTTGTGGGGTATGGGGGCTGGTAAAGTGTAGTGTCTTAATTGCTTAGTCTTTTGCTGCTTTCTTGGCCAGATTTTCTCTTCGCTATTAATGATAGACAATACAGCTTCTTTAAATTATATGATATATTTCAATGCTTTAAATAAATGCCTAACAGGATTATTGAACAAGACAGTTTTGAGATTGAAATCGGTTTAATGACATGATATTTTATCTGGTGTAATGTTATAACAACTTGACTACTTTCAAGATATTTCCTTTCAATTAAGATGTCGCCTATAGTCGTCTATCTATCTATCTATCTATCTATCTATCTATCTATCTATCTATCTATCTATCTATCTATCTATCTATCTATCTATCTATCTATCTATCTATCTATCTATCTATCTATCAGCCGATCTGCTTGAATGAATAGATTCTCTTTGACTCTCAACTACATTGACCTTTACATTAAATTCTGCTTTGATTAACACCTCTTTTTTCACTGATAAAACTCAAACACACTCCCAATTTTAAGAGCGGGTGTCAAACTGGCATTCAAGTCATAGCAAGAGGTTATTGTTAAAAAAGAAAAAAATTACAATGCACTCGCTAAAAAAAGACATTGCACAGAATTCAAGCAGCGTAAGATCATTTTCAATCAAAAGAGAAGAAATGCTATAACCGCAGGAGGGGGTGTTAATGGGTGTTAATGCCATGCTCAAAATAGACATACACACCTACTACCATTCCTTCCACTAGTGTAAAGCTTTAATTAATGGCTGGGTGTTGATGACCTTACATTGCTTTTTATTATACGGGTTTTTTTACGAACATTTTCTGATACACAAATTTTTTTTTTTTCATTGAATGTACTGCATCAGTATTTACTCCACAAGAGGCCTCAATCAGTCACTTTGACTCCTTTGGTTTTGTTTTCTGTTTCTTATTAAAAACATTCAAAGTTATTCGCTCGCACCTGCGTTAGTCATTTCCACGCAATGTGATTAATAAAGATTCTCATTATAATCATTTCTGCTGATCGACAAAACGTGACAAAGGCTGCCAAATACTAAATAACTGTTTTCAACAATTAAGTCAGAAACAAACACCTAAAGATTTGCTAACGGGGTCCGGCTGCGTCTGTAAAGCGGATAATGATTTCACCTGTTCACGTTTACTCTGTAATTACTCGACATTTTCCACAGATGCACAAGAATTAAAAAGAAAATGTTCATTTGAGAGTTTCTGTCAGCAATATTTATTTTTTTAGCAGCATGACAAAATGATTTCACATGCCAGTGTTGGCTAAGCACCATTTGACTCATCCCCTTCATTAAATTGCCATTAATCCCAATGTAATTTTTTTCCAGTCCTTCAAGTCCAATTTATTTTTTTTATTTTTTGAGAGTTTGTGCCCGGTGTAGTCTCAAGATTCGTGTTCTAAGCAGATCCGGTTAAGGATTTTTGCTGTTCTAATATAAAATGTGTTGCTCAATCAGACATGCTTTTCAGCTCACTGTTATTGTAAAGAGTTGTTATTTAAGTTTTGTCTTTCTGTCAGCTCAAAACCCTTTCATCAACAAAGCATGACCTCTTGCATTATGACCTCTCTCATCAACAAAGCGTTTCCAGCCCAAGAACTTTTTTTGTTGTTGTTATTGATGTTGGCCATAAAAATCCCTGAAGATAAGCAGTTTCTGAGGAAAGATATTTCATCTGAACCTTTTTCAATGTTTTATTTATATGAAACTGAACCAGTAACCAATAAACTTGTCTCACTGTGATGGACTGGTAAAAAAAATCATAATAATAGAATGCCCATTTTCAGACATACAATCTCTTTCAGATGTTCTGGAAGTCTCCCTCATGTTGGTACCAAACACCCCTGTGAATTAAATACATATAATGATAATAATAATAATAATAATAATAATAATAAATGAATAAATATATAAAAAAATAATGAATACTTCAATAAAAATAATAATATAAATATAAATTATTGAAACAGGGCGAAGGGCTCATTCATCAAAATTCATTTCATCATTGTCTAGCCACCGTCCCTGTGACTAATTGAGAATTCAAAGAGCAAACATTGGCCAATGTTTGTTTAATTTAAAGTACATTCCTTCATTAGAGGCATAACTAAAATATTATATGTAAAAAATTATTACCAATCGTGTCATACACGTTTATTACGTAAGATGCAGCTAAATGTTATATTTGCTCTGAAGTTTGCTAGATAACAAATAAATGTTATGTAGATGTTTATGTAGATGTCGAATGATGGTGAACATTCTCAGCCTGTGAACCAATTGGGGTTGCCAAATATTTTTTTATTGAATGCGGATTTAAATTTTGCGCCACCCTAGACTGCATTCGAATGAAGTCATTTGATGTAACCTGGCTACTTTTGGAAATAGATAGATAGATAGATAGATAGATAGATAGATAGATAGATAGATAGATAGATAGATAGATAGATAGATAGATAGATAGATAGATGGATGGATGGATGGATGGATGGATGGATGGATGGATGGATGGATGGATGGATGGATGGACGGACAGACAGACAGACAGACAGACAGACAGATAGATTTCATATATATATATATATATATATATATATATATATATATATATATATATATATATATATATATATACAAATAATAAATAATAAACTCAGCCAAGGCTACTGCTTCAGCTCAAAAGCTAGGAAATTCCTCCAATGAGCAGCACAGGGTCTGGAGACACAGCTCATAAGTCATCAGGGAGGAGGCAATTTATTTTCTCTGCCTTTAATATGTCACAGGCCGATGCATGTGTGTCTGCGTTAGCTGGCTCGCCTCCACTACAGATACCTGTGGTGCTCTTCATGGTTCAGGGGCTCCTAATTTAAATGGGAAGTAGCACATATTTCATATAAACGCCAGGAGATGGAGGGAGGGGTGATGGGCGGCTTAAGCTCAGGATGAGGCTGATGATGTACCACTTTTTCGGACCTTTCCGCATACTTTGCTCAAACGATCTCCCTCCTCCTTTTGAACATGTGCGCAGGTCACAGATCAGAGGCGGCTTAGGGGTGGCTGCGGTGTAAATGGCAGGGCATGCTGGGAGCAGTCAGGAAGGCAGCAGTGAGGCAAAAAAGCTTGCAGAGATGCACACGGAGGGATTTCTCTCAACACATCTCTAAAGGTTATTCCTCACGAGCTTTTAATGGCTCCAGAGGCCTTCACCGGGTGCCATTTCATAATGGGCTGGCTTTAAAGCCGATCAGTTCTCTCTCCAGGTGAGCCGAGCACACTTCATCACGCTGCTGACGACTGCTTCAGCTCAGAAATGCACCCTGACGTGGACATGCTCTGTTGTGTTTCAAAAGGAAATGGATGAAAAAGGTTCTCTTTGTCCCTCACAAATCACATGATAGGTGTAGAATTTATAATGTCAAGCTCCTTCAGTTCATATCGAATATATAAGTTCTCAATAGCACAAAAACTCATTTTTAATTAGTGCCCTAGACAATGTGCAATACTTGCTTGGTAAGTATCATTCAAAATAAAGAAAATTAATGTCAACCATGTAGAATCTTTTAAATGATTCTTGCTATGTACAAAACATGCTGCAGTAATCAAATCAATAGATCTTTGCTTGCCCCTTGTGGGACCTGTATTTTTTTTTTTTGAAGGCTGAATGTTATTGTGCGTGGTCTTCTAACTGATATTTAACCAAATCAGCATGGCTCTTTTAGTCCAAAAGAAGGACACACACACATACACACAAGCACATATCTCGGACTTTACCAAAACACCCCTGACCCCTATTACTTGACCCCCTGACATTGTGACCTGTTGTCTGATGGCCTATTGATTATGTCTGGGATTTAGAGGGTCACCGTTTGGATCATAATCACATCACATATTATTTAATCACAGAAACAGGTCCATTGTTACTAATTTTGTATATTTAACCTAGCTTGAACCAGCTTTGGATGAAAGGAAAAGAAGAAAATTCACCTTTGATGTATTGTTTTTCTGTTTTTGAGACACTTATGGCAGCCCTAGTAAAACTGACAGAAAAGTAATCGGGCATGTCTCGGCTTTCTCCCGAAGGATCTCTAGCGTTTTCCATCAAGCGCACCAAAGGTCTTGGCTCCTCTTGCTCAGTTTCCAGCCTCATTGGCTGTGTAACCATGAGGAAATGAGAGACACAGGCACGTCTCTTTCAGCAGGAGTTATCACAGGAGACTCAGAGCTTCAAGTCACTGAGCAGAAGATTTCAAATGATCAGCTTCCTTCTGAACAGGAGAGTCATTTATCTAGCAACAGGCCCAACTTATGCATCATGTATGTGTAGAATGCAACATTGTGAGTGAATCTACTCAATACTGCACTATATGAAATAATGCAACAAACATATTTTGTTGTCAAAACTAAACCCATAAGTTATATATTACAATTTAAATTATTAAAATGTGAATTATTTGGCATACATGATGAAAAGGCTTTGTAGATTTGCTTAAGCTGATGTGTACTCTATTTGGACAAAAGTATTGGTATGCGTAACCTTTCCAGTTGTGTGGCTCCTCCCGAACCTGAACCTGACCCTGAACCCGAACCTGAACAATTGTATAGGATGTCTTCGTAAGAGGTAGCATTACATTTTCCCTTCACTTGATCTAGGAGACCTGAAACCTGATCCAGCATGACAATGTCCCTGTGCACAAAGCCAGCTCCAAGAAGATACCGTATTTTTCAGACTATAAGCCGCTACTTTTTGAACCCCACGGCTTAAACAACGAATCGGCTAATTTATGGATTTTTTTCTGGGTTTTTCCCAGTTTCACAAACTTCAAGCCAAAAAACTGAGCCCCATAACATTAGACCAATGAAATTTCCGAACGGAAACGAAAAAACGCACCTCACCAGTGTTCTGAGCTGCATGGCATCGGCACGGCAATTTTTAAACGCACAACGATGCCAAAAGAAAAACTCCCGTGAGAAATTGTTGTAAAAGGAAGGAGGAAGACAGTGAACAATGACTTTCTTGGTAGGCTACTGTTTAGATACAAGCCATTGTAACACCTTGAGTCTGGGTCATGGGATAGCTCGCTAACTCCAGTTGCAACAGAAATCATATAAGCACAGACAGGTTTCCAAAACTCGTGCTTTTTTATTTTTCTTGGCAACAGCTCTACGGGTTAGTCAAAGAAACTTAGAAATTAACATCAGGAAATAATAAGGACATATTCCTCTGTCTTGCACACATGCAGTAATACGGGAAAAATGCGGGGGCAGGCTATTCCCAAAATGCCGCTCTGCTCTTAAAGGAGCCACAACATATTTTACCCGTTACACCGTGTAACAGACACTGTCTTTCGTTAAAGCCTGTGTAAAGTTCATTAGTTTCAATGTAGACACGTAGACAGGTGCGGCTTATTTATGTTCAAAACAAAAATATTTGTTAAATTCAGTGGGTGTGGCTTATATATGGGTGCGCTTAATAGTCCGGAAATTACAGTATGCTTTACATAGTTTGGTGTGGAAGATCTTAAGTGGCCTGTTGTAGAATTCTGACCTTAACCCTAGTGAACACTTTTGGGATTAATTGGAACGCTGACTGCACCCCCAGGCCTGATCACCTACATCAGTACCTGACTTTACTAACACCCTTGTAGCTGAATGAGCATAAATCTCCACAAGCACACTCCAACATCTAGTGGAACATCTTTCCAGAAGAGTGGAGGTTATTATAACAGCAAATGGAAACTAAATGTGGAATTGTATTTTCAAAAGTGTCAGGTGTCCACAAACATTTGTCCATATAGGGTATATCTGTCTCACAGCTCCAGTGACTCCAGTATGTCTTAATGAGACGATCGATAATTTTTTGGCAAGTACCTAATGGTCTTAATGTTATTTCATGGCCACACCCTGTTAGAAATATAACCATCATCTAATGTTTTGGTCGTTCTGTTTAAATTTGATTAAAATTGCACAAAAACTTAAATATTTAAATTATTTTTGCTCATGGGCTACAATTTATTTTGTACATCGAAGCTCTGCTTCATAGTAAAATCTGATTTGTACACATTAAAATAGTACAAAAGTGTGAATCTGTATATACAGTGTTTGTAAATATATTTTTATTGAATAGTTGTGACCGAATTCTAGGGGAACCATGACAACTGTAAACACATAAAAAAGGTCTAAATACACAAGGTTTTCTACCAATCTTTAGTATTCAATGAGCAGCATTTATTGCCTTTTGTTTGTTGGTTTAAGGTTAGTTCATTCTGAATTTCTAATTCAAAGTTATAGTTAGTGATAAAAGTTATAGAAATGTATAATTATAATTATGATGTGGCAGTGAGGCAGTGTTTAATGGTGTAATGGTTATATTATAAACTCCACAGTTGTAGGACATTCTTGGTCTTTATTATTGCATCACTTCAAACATGCATTATGCATGTCAAGGATAAAACATTATCGTGTGATAGATGTTTTTAAACCTGGAATCGTAAATAAACTGTAAAAGAGAACAGTAACTAAAAGTAGCATCTTTTTTTACCAAGCTGGATGTAAAGAAAATTGTCCTATTAACAATAAAACAGCAACAACTTGATCTTAGTTGCTGACACACAACATAAAAGACTTCAAAACCTCTTTGGCAAATTGAGATGGTTGTGTATACAAGCACCTGCCAGATTTAATATTGAATGCATGATCCCAAATGGATTTTTGATCCAAGGAAAATGAGGAACACTGGCTGGAGGAACAAAAAAAAAAAAGAAAACTGAAATGGGAAGGTGGGGGTGGGTGGGGTTGTTTGGCTATAATCTATAATGCTCCAAAAGCCATGCTCCTGCTCCCAGGCGGAGAATATCTTTCTTCTCCTTATTGTGTCTTCTGACTTCGATGAGTTGTTTTCATGTAAAGAAAAAAACCTATAGGCTTGACCTCCTCGCTGTTTCGCCTGCGGCCATTTTGCAGATCGTATGCTTTCAATGCCTTATCCTTGGGGAAGAGAGATCCAAATCAAACTGCTATAAATATTTCAGTGTTCTCTCCTGCTCTATTGGACCTTTGGCTAATACAGTTGCTGTTGAAGTCAGACAGAATTCCTTCTGCTTACATTTGCTATTAAATTGCCAGCCAAAATCTCGTCTGGTACAGTACTTCATTAAGGAGACATCCTTCATGTCCATCTCATTTCAATAAATAAATAAATAAATGTGGACTTTTTTTCCCTTTACATAGATTTCTTACAAAATCTATGTAAAGATTTTTATTTTATTTTATTTATTTATTTTACCTTTCATGACTCAAGTGAGACCACCATGAGAAGTTCTTCCCAAAAAACTGAAAAGCAGGAAGGTCTTCTGAGGAATATCCAAACATCTGTTAACCATCTGATGGTACTTGGAGCAAAGCCAATGGCACTCAGAAATGAAAATGTGTTCATTATGAAGGCATAGTCAACTTACTTATATATATATGGATGAGACTCACTCTAGCTAAAAAAGAGACAGAGAGAGAGAGAGAGAGAGAGAGAGAGAGAGAGAGAGAAGATGTGTTAAAGACTGTTCACAGGATGCTGATGATTAACCTTACAATCTGACACTAAATCTCTAAAACCACTCGAGCTCAGACACGAAAACATTGAAGAGATCCCTTTGCTCCGGTCTTGCAATTATGGCAAGTTTTGTACTTGTTTATTTATTCAAAGTGAATACAAAAATATCTGTCATTAATTAAAGGACCATTGAAGAGGGATAAAACAGTCCTCAAACTCAGCTTTTTGTATATCCAAATGGACAGTCCATTAGACTCACCACTTAAAAAAAATTATTTTTTTATCAGCTTGAGTCATGCATGTTGACAAGAGCTCTGACAACAATCTATATCTCGTGGTTGCTTGGTGCTTGATGAACACATTAGCAGGAGAAACTCTTGGACTCAGTCCAGTTAATCAATTCTCACTGAGACTCTTTTTGCACAGACACATATTTACCACCAGCATGAGGGTGTCAGTTCACCTGGCAACCAGAGCAGCCAGATCTCAGGAGAAGTGAGTAGCAGTTTAAAATATGTTACTTTGCACAGTTGGGTGTGTGTAAAGTACCGGTTAGAAAAATCCTCCAATAGGCTTGTGACCATTGATAAAAAAAAATAAATAAAAAAAAAATACCTACCATTACACCACAGCAAACATTTCATCCCTGCCGAAACAACTGAGAATTTTTAAACATTATACTTTTGTACATAGACTAGAAGTATTTGTACATTGAGGCTGTTCCAGGTCAAATCTGAATAATTTTTACAGAAATGGATTTTTGATTTGCCAGTGAGCATTAAATCAAAAAAATTGGTGCTTTTTGGAAATCCTGAAACACATTGGCTTGTGACCTTAGATTTTGGTAGAGCATGTTTTTTTGAAATGTAATAGACTAATTTGTTATATATAATGCGGAGTAAATGTGCAAAAGATACCACACATTCAAATCTAGTGTTTTAAATGGTTTAAAATACATGAATTCTGGTAAAGTATACATGCTTGAAAAAAATGTACTGGGTGGAAACCACTAGGGGAGCTAATTTAGCTTCGTTGTTGAATTTTCACCATTAGCAAGTTGCGAAGGTGTTTGTCTAAAGACCTGATGGTTGCCAGGCATTAAGTGAAAGTAGTAGGGGTTTGAGTCTAGGTTCCTGTACAGTTGTTTATTTTAATATAACATAATTCAAAGGTTTATACAAATTATCTAGAGATTTATTAGACTAAATTGTTCATTGTTGTATGAAAATAAAAACAAAGACAAAATGCCATTAAATTCTTACTCTGTAAATCCTCAGCGACCTCTGACATAAAAACAGAACATAAAAAAAACTAAATTATTTATACTAAATATTGCAAGCCATAATGTGTGTGTATACTGTATGTGTTTATGGCCAAATTACCTGTTTATGTTTTTTGATCATGCCATTTAAACCCCAATTACCCCACTCTTTTGGGAAGATGTTTCACTAGATTTTGGAGTTTGGCCCTTAACCCTCAACTGCTTAGTTGTATAAATGAGATAAAAGTCACTCAGAATAAGGGCGTCTTCCAAATGCTGTAAATGTAAATATAAATGCACAAGGACATGTTCCATACATTGTCATGCTGTAACAGGTTTGGGTCTCATATTTCTATAACTAAAGGTTAAGGTTAATGCTACTGCATCCAAAGACATCCTATATTATTGTGTTTTTATATCATTAAAAATCATATACCAGAACCAGAACACATGAAATTCCTGCAGCACCCCAGCTGTGCCCTTTGTCCAGATTCAGCCTCATCATTTGTCCTTGTAATCCATAATACTTAGTATCTGGATCCTTTTCTGGTTCTGGTTAAGGATCCTTATTCTGGTATTGTCAAACAGTTTACACACAAAGGACTAATGCACATCAGCTAGAAAAATCAACTAAAATTCAGTCAATCTCTAAACTCTTTTTTTGTTGCTCTGTTTTGGACAGAGACCCAAATGGCCCCAAGGTGAGCACAGAGACATAAATTGCAGAGCAGTGTTAGGGTTATTGACAGAACAATAGGCAGCTGGGAATAGATGGGCCTGCTAGTTGTTTTCCAAGCAGTGTAAACAGGATTAGCATTGGCAGATTGCAGAGAGAACAGATAAAAACAGCTGCTTTGTAGCAGACAGATTCGAATCTCCCTTGATGAACTGCGCCGGAGTATCTTACAGCAGGCCTGCTGGTTGGAGTGAAAACAGAGAAAGCAGGATAAAGAAAAGAACCATTGCAATGTCAAGTATTGTACTTGACTGAGAAATTATTGAAGGGGTTTCAACAGTTTATCCTAATACAATTTTAGGCAAAACATCCTAAATATATAACAAAAATTCAGTCATGTCCAATTTACTTGGATGGCTATATAAAAAATGTCGTGTTTAATATGTACGTTGGCATTTTTTTTCATATTATGACAGACAACAGCATACATCAGAATCTAATATGTAAGGTATAAAACAAATAGGGGCGAATGTTTTTATAGCTAAATAATCAACAGAGCATATACAGTTTTACTGCAGTTATACCAAAGCGACTTTACATTTTTTTTTAAATGTATTCAAATACATTCGACATTTATATTTACATGGTAGAGGTAGAGCTGCATTTTCCTGGAGACAGAACAGGAAAAGAACATCTGATTTGATTATATATACTTTGTATTTTTTTAATTATTTTTTTTGTCAATACAAAGGCTTGTTTGTTTAAGGGCCATGTGTTAGGCCATGCAAATCTTATGGTCATTTGAAAACTGTAACTTTTGAACACATCATTCACATTTACTGGTATAATAACCTCCACTTTTCTGGGAAGATGTTCTACTAGATTTTGAAATCTGCTCATGGAGATTTGTGCTTGTTTAGACATAAGGATGTAAGCAAAGGCCGGTGTAGGGTGTGGATATCTGGGGTGCAGGAGCATTCGGATTCATCCCGAAGGTGCTCAATAGGGTTAATTTCAGAGCTCTACAGCAGGCCGCTCAAGATGTTCTATTCCAGCCCATGTACACAATGTATACACTGTATACAATATTGTGTATGCAATTATGTGCATTTAAGTATGTGGTAACAGTTTGGGGAAGAATGACATATGGCTGGAAAATCCATGTGTCACAATACCTTTGTCTCTATAATGTAGTGTGTATATATAAGTAATCAGAACAAAAGCTAGCAAAACCAATATAGCAGTTTTTTTCCCTTGTAGTTATTGGAACCAAATCTATTTGTTGACCTGACAATATCAGCTATAACCTGCCACTTCTAGCTGTGGTCAATGTGGGTACTTTGCTCTAATGAGACAGCAATAAAAGCCCGAGCTCTGATGAGCTCTGGCAGCAATCTGTTCAATCAAACACTGTCGTGTTATTAGGACTCCAGGGTTTTGCCGGTGACATGGCTGAATTATGTGTTTAGAGGAAATTGATGACACCTTCAATGTTTCAATGAGCAACAGGCAATTCTGTCTACAATCCATTTGCCATAATGATACTGTGGACTGGACTGTCCACACATGTACACAGAAAGAGAGAGAGAGAGAGAAAGAGAGAGATCTATGGTTAGGGTTAGGGCTAGAGTGTTAGAGGTTAGAGCAGGGGTCACCAACATGGTGCCAGGTCGCCTGCAAGGACCACATGAGTCGCCCACGGGCCTTTTCTAAAAAAATAGCTCACGATAGCGCCTTGAGCTGCATCAAATTTTTTTGTTGCTATTCTTTTTTAAATCACACTTGCATTGGTATAAAGTTATATACAGTTATATACGTTTATATAAGTTATCTAAATAAAGTTTTGCATATTGATATTTATCTGTTTCCTACCTTGTTAAATCCTTGTTGATAATTATTGTGAGAAATCATTAACATGATCAGTGTCTTCACATAGATAAATATCATTAATTATTAATAATAACATATAATTAAAGGTAAATTGAGCAAATTTGTTATTTTAGAAGTGTGTATCAAACTGGTAGCCCCTCACATTAATCGGTACCCAAGAAGTAGCTCTCAGTCTCAAAAAGATTGGTGACCCCTGGGTTAGAGTGAGAAATGCAAGCAAACTATCTAACACTGATAAAATAAACCAGGCCATTGTTGAGTTTTCCTGTCTAATGACCCACTACCATTCTTACTTTCTGTTTTTAAGCACGGCAATATTAATGACTTTCTCCTTAAGGCCACTTACACCCTGGTTATCCAGTGCAAGACTCTCTCCCCAAGCAGACCGGCGATACATTTTTCTTTCCAAAATATTATGCATCCGACTGATCATCGGGAGGACAGCAGTAAATCATGGATGTGCAAGCGAGGATCGAAAGCAATTACCATTAAAACGCCACTGGTGCTCCTGCACTCCGCGTGCCCTGTGCTTGAATCTCGATGCACTGAGCTGTGTGTGTGTGTGTGTGTGCGCGCAATTTAAGCTTGCCGATCAATATGTCCGTGCAGTTAGTGGCCAACAACTCCCTTCAAGTGCCTTTGGACCCGTTCTCCCGCACCAAATGTCAAAACGCTGCCACTCGGGAGCGTTTCAGAGGGGGAGAAATTGTTCTTGTGAAACATTATTGACATGGTTTAACCCACATTTCCAGCATCCAAGGGGAGGAAAGTCAATTCTCATTTGGAAAGAGATCAAGGAAGGTAAAGCGTTGGGGAAAAGAAGGAAAGTGGGAGGGGGGTCTCCTTAGGACCGTCCTAGCTTAGAGATCACACGGGTCAGGGGAGTAGGATCAGGAGCTCAGAGGTCACTGAGCCCAAGGTCAAGGTGGTAGCAAGACGCTGGGCTTCATCGGCACCATGCCCTAGCTGCCAATCAATACCATTAAAAAGACTGACTGATCTATTGGACCCTGCTTCCATTCTCCAACCTGCTGGTTTTTTTTTTTTTTTTGGTCACATCCTTCCTCAAGCTATGTCCACTTCACCTCATCTGCTTCCCTTTATCTCTGTCTCTTTTTTGCTCATTCTCTATCTAACCAGTTTCATCTTGATTGAACCACCCTTCCCCATCTACCAACCCACCCATGCCTCCCCTCCCCGCCACCCCAGTGCCGTGAGGAGCTGGACAAACTTGGAGAGAGATTGGTCCCATATTGTTTGAACAGCATTTTATTAAGCTTGCTCTCTTCAATATTTACATTGGTGCATTTGAGGGTCTGAAGCCGCATAAAGCAATTACACACATGACCAAGTCGATAGCCAAAGAAACAGCGGAAGCCTTTATCTTCCTAGCGCCAATTCTTCTGTTCTGCCGTAAGATGTAGTTTGCATTTCAATTAAACGGGGGCAAAACGGTGGCGTCTTCTTCAAAGTCAGTGTCGAGGAGAACGCACGGACGCTGACTCTTTGTGACAGCAAAGAGAATTAGACATGCAAGGGATTCAAACGCGAAAACCAATATGCACGCTCTGGGTGTATGCGTTTTGTTTTTTTGTTTTTTACATTTTGTAATCGAGTGAATGGGAATATCGGGTTATTGTATGAAGAGTGCTTCATTTGTTGAACTATTACTTAAAGAAAGTGGAGCGATCTCGGATTCGATTTTGGCTTACAAGTACAAGGAAACGACTCGACAGATTTCCGTGAGATGCTCGACCAGAAGCATTTGGAGACTATTTGAGATTCCGGCTCATGCTTACAGAGTGCACGCAGTGTGATGGTGGAGGAGGAGGGACGGCATCGCTAATCATGCCCGTGGTCCTCCAAAAACAAACGCAATTACAGAGTTAATTGTGTTCCGAGTTTGGAGGCAGCGAGAGAAGTCAGCATCTCCTGGGTGCTGACAGAGCAGAGAGCATGGACCGTAATTGGCCACAGGGAAGAGGAAGATTGTGGAGGACTGAGGGTGGGCTGGAGTGCTTTTTGGAATGGAGTGTGTGTGCGTGTGTGTGTGTGTGTGTGTGTGTGTGTGTGTGTGTGTGTGTGTGTGTGTGTGTTGACAGGCCTTTGAGATGACATGACATGGCTTCCCAATGGCGTGTGTGTGTTTACTTAGTATGCAGGAGACGTGAAGGCTCTTCCACAATGAATTATTAGTGATGAGTTCGAAACCTCTCACCTAATAGAGGAGGGCTGTGAAGCTTTTTGACTTTGCTAGAGTCGGTTCCTGTGAAAAAGGAAAGAAAGACAGGGTGTGTTTGTGTGTGAGATTGAGAGAGAGCGAGCGACTGAGAGAGACATAGTGTGAGGATGGATGAAAGGCACCAGATGTGCTTCCCTTCGGAGCCATACAGCCATGCGTGTCGTGTAGCCCGAGGAGCTAACAGTAAATATTACGATATCACAAGATGCTCCCTGCAAACACCATTTTGTGCTCTCTCAGTCAATTCCCTTTTCCCCCCTCCGGTGCTGTGCCTTGATGGAACAAACTCTGCGAGAACGAAAACACACACGCCGAGCACATATTTCAGAGCCAAAAAAAGAAAAAAAACCCACCATGGCATGCTCCTTTCGTAGCACATTACGGTCAGCTTAAGTCATGATAGAAGCGGGCGTAAATCAACACGCCCCCATCAGGAGAGAGAGATGGCTCTTTAAGAGCTTTTCTGCAGAATAATGGCAGTCGCAGGGATTCATGGGATTGCTTTCTGCTTCCTGTGGCGTCAAGGGTTTTTTTTTTCTTTCTTTCTCTCTCTCTCTATCGCTCTTTTTTTGTCATTTGGTGTTGAGCAGCGATGTCGTCCCCACCCCTGGTGCCCAGCAGATGGGCTTATGCGTGGGGAAATGAGCCGGGAGCAAGCTCTCTCACTCTCTTTCTCTCGCTCCCTCCATCCCTTTCCCTCCCCCATGTCCCAGGGCTGCAGACACTCGTCTTGGAGCTGTGTGACAGCGAGAGCTCAGTGGGAGGCGGTTTTGGTCGAGTGGGGCCCAGACGCAGGGGCCCATCTCAGGCTTGCGCTACCGGAAAATCTGCCTCTTCATGCTCTGATGACTGCACCCGTGGCACTGTGATGAGCAAAAAAAAAAAAAAAAAAAAACATGACCATGTTTGCCATGAGAAAAATACACACCTGGCGAGCCAAGTTGGAATATTTGCTCCTCAAGATCTCTGTCCAGCTCAGTGCTTTGTCTCTGTAACTGTATTTTATTCTTGCGATCAGAGAACGAATCTAGTCATTAATTAATGTAGTAATTACGAGCAACACTATTTATCCAGCAATATAATATAAAATGTTTGTTTGCCATTTTTTATCTTGTATCAGCATAGTATTTATTCTTTCATGCTTTTGTATTACATTTGAAAACATATATACTGTACATACATATACATAGTATATACTATATATACTGAGTATGCGTTATACAGTATATTCTAAATATTTTGGTAAAGGCTCACTTACATAAATAAGTAAAGCCACTTAGCTCACTGGATTTTTGCAGTAGCTCACACACATTTGACCATTCGTGTGTGGTGACCCGTGTGTAAGAAGGAAGAAAACTCAGACTGGCTCCCCTGTACGCCAATCAAGTGGCAAATGCCATAGGGAGGCAGACGATAGACTAGAGAGGATAGATTAAACATTAAAAAAAAAAGTTAATGGCATGCAAACTACCCATGCTACCTTTCCATCTAGTGGTCAATCACGATCAACGTATTGGGCAGACCTGTACTAGGCACAACTGAAAATCCATTTTGGACAATTTGTCCCAAGAAAAATCTCAAAATGTCACAATCTAAATTCTGTCTCGATTTGGAAAAAAAACAGCAAAAGTAAAAATTGAACAAAAAAATGATTGACATTTTTTTATTGACAAGAATTAAGACACATTTATAGATAAAGTCTGAATTTCCTTACATAAATATTGGTAAAACATTTTGAGGACTTTAATTGCAAACTATGAATACGGCCCTGTGAGACTAATTTTCGACCTAAGCTATTGTCCTAACTGAAACAATGTAAATAAAGTGTCTAACGTGTTCGGTTTCCACGCACATACACACACACACACACACACACACATACACACAAAAATTATAACATCAGGCATCTCTGTCTCACCACCAACTCAAGCACAGTCGTGCACTTTATAATAGAGCACTGAGCCTGCTGAAGTGCTCTCAGAACAGGAGTGTATTCACTAAGGTAAGATATGCATAAACATATGCTCTTGCTAGGCCCACACACTCTCACACACACACTTTTTTCCCCTGTGCTGCTTTCTCCTGGTTCGCTTTCCCAATTCCACCCTTTCATTTGTTGACTTCTGCCTTTTTCTTTATGCAGAAAAGACACGACAAAGATTGTACAGTCTCAAAGTCAAACCTGTCTGCAAATCCCCACTGCGCTCTCAGCTGCCCTCTAAAGTGGACGTTTCCCTTTCTTTTGGTCGCATCTTAATTGATGAATCATGATGGTTTAATGCAATCAGTGTCCAAGGCAATCACCCAGATAAGTGGCCGGGGGAAGCAGGGTCTTCAGAGACGGTGACGGCAGGGTTCTGGAAGGTCAGGCTGTTAAAGTTTCATTTCACTGGAAATACAACGACAGTCAGCAAGTTCTCTGAATGCCACCAGCAGGCAGCCAAGCCTTATCCTTATCAAATTCCCAAGCCTTTTTTTACTTTAAATTACAAATCACCCTGTGCACTGCACTGGAGCTAGAACTGACTTTATTAAAGCACGTCCAGCATCTGCCTCTATTCAGTCAAATATGTTGATCTATTGATGCCTAAAACTGGCAAGATTTTGGAAATTTATGTGTGTCAATGTCTTAAATGTGAGTTCCCTGAAACTTGATTCGAAATAACACAAAATATTATATTGCATGACATACAAACATTTATGATTTAAATGATCACTTTACTGAACTCTACACTGATGGCTTACTGAAGCTTTACTGCACTAATCATGCAGTTATTTTCCAATCTGTACATTCACATTCATTCTATTTTATTATTCTGTAAATAATAGCATTATTTTATTCAATCATTCTATTTGATTATTCTGTATATAATTCATCATATATCCTAGTGTATCCTCATCTGTATATACACTGTGTATACGTGATGTAAGTTTATATACATTGACCAGGCACATTTTAACAATATAACATTATGACCAGTGAGTGAATAACACTGATTATCTCTTCATCATGGTGCCTGTTAGTGAGTGGATATATTAGGCATCAAGTGAACATCTTGTACTTTAAGTTGATTTATTAGAAGCAGGAAACATTGGCAAGCATAAGGATTTGAGCGATTGTGACGAGGGCCAAATTGTGATGTCTAGACGACTGGGTCAGGACATCTCCAAAACTGCAGCTCTTGTAGGCTGTTCCCGGTCTGCAGTGGTCAGTACCTATCAAAAATGGTCCAAGGAAGGAACAGTGGTGAACCAGTGACAGGGTCATGGGTGGCCAAGACTCATTGATGCACGTGGGAAGCGAGGGCTGGTCTGATCTAACAGACGAGCTCCTGTAGCCCAAATTGCTGAAGAAGTTAATGCTATTAATGCTCGACGGGTTAGGGCTATTTTGGCAGTAAAAGGGGGAGCAACACAATATTAGGCAGGTGGTCATAATTTTATGTCTGATCGACATTTCTATCTATCTATCTATCTATCTATCTATCTATCTATCTATCTATCTATCTATCTATCTATCTATCTATCTATCTATCTATCTATCTATCTATCTATCTATCTACAAGAGATACCTGTGCTTTTTTAGCATCTATATTTCTCATTGGTTTGAAAAATTGTATAGCTGTTCACCAGGTATATTACACCATTAACCCCCTTTCCCACACACACACACACACACACACACACACACACACACACATGCATACATTCATATCTGTCTTCCTCTGTGCGATGCCCAGCATGATGTTATCAGCATTCAATTGGTGAGGTAGGCAAAGCAGAACAATTGCGACACGATTAAGCCCCGGCTACAGTTTATTCCTGCGTCCCGGCCGCTATCTGAGAAAATTCAATAGACTAACCTTAAGAATTTAATTGATGCTGCCAACGGGATTACAAAGCCAAGGCTCGACAGGGGCCTGGGACAGCTGATTAGCAATGGAGTAATTGTTAATTGATTGATGTATCTCCTTACCTCTCTCCATGGACCTTTTATAAAGCCTCTTTTTTCCACAACGGCCGCTGGCTACAGCTGGACAGGGCATTACCATATATCTTCCTCATTTTCTCATAGAGGACGAAAAAAAGAAGCTGAGGTCAGACTCTGGAGGAGTTGACCGGTTCCTCATGCTTAAGCTTACAAAAGAAACTGACACACAAACCCAGTGAGGTGAGTGAGGTTTTGTCTATAGTCTTCTCTCCATTTTTTATGTTTTCAGCTGATGGATTTGCCCTTTACAGAGCATGTGACAACTGATAAAATTAAAAAACAATTGAGTTATATTTGCTGCTATAATAATCTCCACTCTTCTGGGATAACGTTTCACTAGATTTTGGTGTGTAGTTCTGGAGATTTTGACTCCGTCAAAAAAGTGTTCTAATGTCTCAGTTTTGCAATTTGTCCCAAAGGAGTTTAATATGGTTGAGGTCAGAACTCTATAGCAGGCTATTTAAGCTCTTCCTCTTAAACCCACATAAAACATATCTTCATGGAACTTGCTTTGTACATATTGGTTAAAATATTTAAACAGGTTGGGCCTACTAAATATAAAGGAATATTTAATGACTGCATCCAAAGACATTCTATAAAAAGTGTGCCTTCAACTTTGTGGTAATAATTTGGTGAAAAACCATATATGGCTGGAAAAGTCAGATGTCCCAATACTAGATCCCATTAGATTGATTCAATGTGTTGTGCATTCTGAGTTCTTTCCATGGTTGTATTAACTGTTTATGGGTTACCATAGACTTCAAACAAATCAGGCCATTCTGGGTGCCAGTCTCAAGGTGGTATTTTCTACATCATAACATTTTGTACCTTTCTGTAATAAACTCTCTAGACTAGGAGTATCCAATCCTATCCAGAGAAATCACTGTCAGTGCATGTTTTCATTCCAATCAAGCAGGAGCAACACCTGGTTCCACACTTATAATTTATCTTACGTTTCTATAGACTCTTCTGCTTGATTGGAATGAAAAACTGCATAAACACGATTTCTTTTTAAATAGGCTTCAATATTCAAGATTCAAGATTTTATTTGACACAAGCATAGTTATATACAGAATACAACTGGTGGTGAAATGTAAAAATAAGATTGACAATTAAGATTGAAAAAGATTGGAAACTCATTCTATTGACTGTTATGTGTCATGAGCCAGTCTGTGATTCAGCAACAACCATGCCACAATCACATTTTCCCGTTTTATTCTGCTGCCTTATTGTTCAAGAACTGAAGCTTTTAACCTGCATCTGCATGACTTCATGTTTTATACTGCTGCCACATAAATGGCCAATAGAATAAATAACCAAGCATGTGGGCTTAATAAAGTAGCCAGAATGTATATATACATATGGCAATATACCATAATCTTTTATGATTCATTGCATTTCTTCCACATTCAATGCAATTTCTCTTACTAGGGAGGATTTTTAGGCAGTTGATCTTTTCATGGTTGTCAGCTGGCAATCCCCTCCATCCTCCTTTATCCTCACTGGGATGGTCATTAAGGGATTACATGCTAACTTGGCAGGCTGGAGAGAATCCCATGATTAAGATAACGTTCTTCATAGAGAGCCGGACCTCATAGCCTAAGCTCCAGCAGCTCATTTTTACATCCTCTTCGTGTTAAGCATTGACCTCAATTCAGATTGGTGCTGTTCTTTACATCCTCCCAGCACAAAATGCAGACCTCAGTTCAACAAGACGCCACATTCATGAGTCAAATATATGGCAGAGGGCCAAAGACTGGCATGAATCAAAGCATGATTCTGGCACTTTCCACTTAAGGTGGATAAGCAGACTTTTCCCAGATCAACTTTACTTGGCTTTGAAGTGCAAGTATTAAAACATTTTGATATTATCAGAAAATATGATAACATCAAAATGTTGATGTTTTGACAAAATCTGCAAAAAAAAGGAGTATTATTAAAATTATATGTACTTAATCTGAAACATAGAAACTGTTTTAAATATAGTATGCTAGCTTGTAATGATCAGATATCAGACAGTTATACCGCTATATATATAATTTCTAATTCTGTCACCTGATAGGAATTATGTTAATAAAGATAGTAAAAAAATCTAATTTGACTAACATCATTTTATGCAACCGTACGTCAATCAGTAAAAATGTTTAATTTCCCAAAAGTGTGTTAATGCGAATGGACATGACAAACAGGTAAATTGACCATAAATGCCTCTGAAAAAACATGGCTAAACTTTACGAGTTACTTCACATCAAATTTCGCAAAATTCACATCAAATTCAATGTTAACATATATAAAATAATAAAATAGTATAATCTATAGTTCTGGTTCATGGCAGTTCATTCAGACTTGTATTTATATATTTGTATATTCACTGTGTCTTGTTTGCATTGAATTTTTGACTTGAATATTCGTCCCTAGATCTATGAGGAAAGTTTGAAAAGCTAGTCCGAGTGCTAGTGCTAGCGTCATGCTAAACTGTTGGCAGATAAGCGGGCTATGATAAACTGTGCTAAAAAAATAAATAAAAAGGCTGCAGCAATAGCTTGTGTTTTTTGCTTGAATCTAAAAAGGCACAGATTTCAGCTCGTGTAAAAGATGATGTTCTGACGATGCACAGCTTTACCCAACGCTGGAAAAAGCCTATATTTTCTAAATGGTTTGGTCGAAGAAAGAGCTTTTAAATGTCCATTAAATGGTCGTTGAACTCCTAAATCCTAATATTATCATATCATTTGTGTTCATTCCATACCTACACAGCACAAAGAGATGAATTAAACCATGGGAGATGCTTAGAGTCTCTTATTTGCCTCTGGGCCATGTGTAGGTTGCTTATTAATGTATTATTTATGCCATTGTACAAATGGAGCTATTGTATTCTGGCTTTCATCAGGCTAGCAGTTTTCCAAATGACCGAGTAAGCCAAGTACTTACTCAAAAAACAGGCTTACTGGGGAAATTAACTTCCAAGTGAAACTGAGATTTAAGATAAGGGGTGGCCTGGAGTGGCTATTGCCACGGCTGAAATATCATTTCTCAACTCAGAGGCCAATCAATCGTTATTGAATTGATTGAATTTTAGAGTACAAGGTTTATCCAGCCACAACATATAAGCAAATTAAATATTGTATAATGCATACTAGTACAATAGTACACATAAATAGCGCATAATGATTTGTATTATGTAAAATGTACAGGATTAGTAATAGATTAGATCAGATTAGATTAGATTAGATTAGATTTTACTTTGTCATTGTGCAGAGTACAAGTAGGGGGTAATTGGAATACAGTTAATCCACTGCAGTTTTTGCACAGTGAAGATTAAAGTCCAAAATTTGTGAAAACTGGAGAGACAATGAGACCCGCGCTGTGCATGCGCCACAATCTTGGTCTATCTCCAATATAGTATGTCAATTTTTATGTAGGCAACCTACAAAGGAGCCAAACATTTATTCGAAAATTATTGTATTTGTCTCACAATGTCTCACAATTTGTCTCACAATTAAACATGGCTTTCACAGTTCACCTTCAAGCATTTCATATGTTGTAGCCCAATTCATCTTCCAAACTGTAGAGTCTTGCTTTCTGTGAAAAATTTGTAAAAACAAATTACAGTGCTTGAACCTTTATTCTCATATCTATCCAGTTCTATGCATATCGATGTTCATTCATAAGTTTTAAGACGTTCATCCTATGCATTGCATGCATTCAATTGTGATTTAAAAACCAATAATGTGTCTCTTTAACTACATGATAATTAACCATCTTTCATCAACACTACTAAAAAGGCATTAAAAGCCACTATGTAGTGTATATACTTTCTGCTTTTGCATCTGATAACATGCTTAGATTCCGCAATGTGTCCAGTTATTTCAAGCCTTATGTGAAAGTGACACCCAACTAGATAGGTATGTTTTTAGTTGAATGGAAGAGATTTTTCAGTCTACATTAAATGCTGTTCCAGGTATGCAATGGATCTGATATATTGCAGTTAGATGCAAAGCATATGTTCATATGTTGCATTGAACGAGGAAAATGAGAGAGAGAGAAGGTTGGATGGTGTGGAGATGGTAGGAAGAGAGAGCAGCATTTAGGAGGATGAAGAGTGGAAAGTTGGTTAGACCAGATGACATACCAGTAGAAGCATGGAGATGTTTAGGAAAGATGGCAGTGGAGTTTTTAACAAGATTGTTTAACAGGATTTTAGAAGGTGAGAAGATGCCTGAGGAATGGAGAAGCAGTGTGCTGGTACCAATCTTTTAGAATAAGGGAGATGTGCAGACCTGCAGTAACTACAGGGGAATTAAGTTAATCAGTCACACCATGAAGTTATGGGAAAGAGGTGACTATCTGTGAGCAGCAGTATGGTATTATGCCAAGGAAGAGCACCACGGGCACATTATTTGCTATAAGAATTTTGATGGAGAAGTACAGAGAAGGTCAGAAGGAGTTGCATTGTGTGTTTGTGGATTTAGAGAAAGCTTACGACAGGGTGCTGCGAGAGTAGTTGTGGTATTGTTTGAGAAAGTCAGGTGTGTCAGAGAAGTATGTGAGGGTGGTGCAGGACATGTATGAGGACAGTGTGACAGCAGAGAAGTGTGCAGTAGGAACAACAAACTGGTTCAAGGTGGAGGTTGGACTGCATCAAGGATCGGCTCTGAGCCCTTTCCTGTTTGCAGGGGTGATGGACAGGTCGACGGATGAGGTCAGACAGGAGTCTCCATGCACTATAATGTTTGCTGATGATATTGTGATTTGTGGTGAGAGTAAGGAGCAGGTTGAGAAGAGCCTGGAGAGCTGGAGGTACGTGATGGAGAGAAGGGGAATGAGTCAGTTGGAGTAAGACATGTGTGTGAATGAGAGTAAGGCACGTCTCCAAGGACCGTTACCACATCTGCGATTTCATCATGGACAATCATGGTGATTTGAGCGGCATGTGTGCTTCAAGATACCAGAAGAACATCACTGGAGGACAGCAAGAGACCAGGAAGACCTTCAACAATGTTGTGATGACTTTAGTGCTTGGCAAGGAAACAAGCAAAGACTAAATCCATTTGATTTCACCATTCTCTCTCCTTTGCACAAATCTGCACAGGTTAGGATTATTTCAAACAAATTCAATTATCTACTGACACTAGTAACAATTTCACAGTTAAGCATGTAAATAAATGAATCTGCGATGGCACAGTCGGAGAGAAAATGTCCTTCCCCTAATTGAAACCTGGGATTCGGATTACATTGTACTCCAGTTGGCCAAAATCAACCGTATCTGATTTGTCATTAGGTAATTAGGAATGGTAATGCTAATAAAGCACCTTTTCTGTAAGAGCTCTCCTCGCAAGCAAATTAATCACAGGGCTCAGGCTGCAACGGCGGCGGTGAAGTGCACGGCTTATGGGCAGTCACTTTAGTTTGTTCAAGCTGATATGAAAAGCAGGGAACACTGATAATGATGTCTAGAAGATTGTACAGGGTGGGGTGGGGTGATTGGGAGGGTTCAAAAGAAAGCGATTGAATCTCTATTTCTGTGCATGATCATCTTTTATTGCATTAATGAGAAGGGCTGGATTTGCTAAAACGCCCGAGCTCTTAAAATAAGACAAGGCATTTTGTAGCAATTACTAAAAAAAAAAAAGGATTTCGATATTAGAAAGGCATCAGGCCATTAGTGGGTAATTTGTGTGTGCGTATTGTGCATGTGTGTACTCATTTGAACAGCTCTTACTGATATAGAGATTATTAGTGAGAGTTTACAGCCGTAACATGAAAATCTATCACAATAAAATAATACGATCCAATACGATGTTGGACGTCTGATCAGAGGGTCATGAGTTCAAATCCCAACACTGTGCAAGGCCTTCCACGCTCGACTGCTCAGTTTTATAACAGAGATAAATGTAAGTAGCTCTAAATAGATTGTAATATGAACCAACTGACAAGTATGATTTCTGTTAAAACGATCAGATAACATGTTTGTGATGTTTTCATTAGTAGCTTGAAGGACAACCAGGTTCTTACGAATAGCCTTTATAGACCTAATACAAAAAAGACCCCATGCACTACAGTACATGGGCAAAAGAATCAGGACACGATCTTGCAAATTAATTTGCTGCCTATATATATATATATATATATATTCTATATTTTTAAAAAGAATATTGCATGTACACTGTAGGATGTCTTTTGGATTTGATAGAATTAAATATTTACTTGAACTAAGACAAAGCTGTGCACAAAGATATGCATTACATATCTATATTATGGGTTGGAGTGGAGGACCTTGAGTAGCTTTTGAAAGCCTATTGAACACCTTTTTGGACTGAATTGAAATGCTGACTGCACCCCAGAGCTCCTTACCATACATCAGCACCTGATTTTAAAAAAGCCCTAGGAAAGACTGAAACAAAAAAGACTGAATGAGCACAAATCTCCATAGCCACACTCCACAATCTAGTGGAACATCTTTCCAGAAGAGTTGAGATTAATATAACAGTAAATGAGGGCCACATGTGTAATGGGATGTTCAGAAAACACATACAAATCCTATGGTCAGGTGTCTACAAATTTCTATTCATACAGTACATAGAGCTAAGTTGGTTTGATTTTTTGGATGGTTAGTATAGAGTTAACACTAAAGTTGTGCACAACAGTATTCAGAACACACTAAATAACTACATCTCTTCTGTTTTGTTTGAGTCAGACTTCCATCTTTGCTGTTTTTTGTGTGTTTGTTTATCCAAGATACTTGCTTTTTAAGCATTACAGATTTGATCAAGTGAAAAGGTAAAATAATAAGTGCCAAATTGACCTCCATATTAAACTGCACATGTTTAATTGCATTGTTAGCACAGAGAACACAGCATGTGCACACAGTGAGTGCATTTTGTGGGTGTATGATTGTTTATGTGCATGTGTGTTGGTGCACAATCACAATTGTCTTGCAAATGCATTTGCTGCACTTTTACAGTACATGTTGCAAGTTTTGACATCTCTTACGGTGCAGAGCAGGGGTCAAGAAATATAACTAGTGTTGCCAGGTCTCAACTACATTTCGAAAAAACTTTTAAAGATGACCCCCAAAAAACGTTTGGCATTGGAAATAGGAAATGTTTTTTTTGTTCTTAGTCCTTGCATGGAAAATTAGTTTACCAGTGTGTGCACAAGTTTTTATATACAATATCTTTTTGTCAGCATCTACTGTATTCACTTTCCTTCTCCTAATCTTTATAATTTAACTTACATCAGAAATGTATCTGTACATTGTAGAATGAATACGCCATCCACACTTATGTCTTCTCTTTGTTTGCTGAGGCGTATGTTTGGTGGATTTGCCTTTTCAACCCACAACTTTATTCCAGAGCAATCACAATTTGGCCTTAAAACCGCAACCCTGGCAATCCTGGTTACAGCTGTGTGTGTGTGTGGGTGGGTGTGTGGGTGTGTGAGAGAGTGAAAGAGCGAGACAGCGCAAAAACTTTTATTCTGCAATTTTAGTCTGGTCATTAATATCCTGTGGCCCACAGATTTTGAATATGATCTATGTATGTGTCCAATACAAACAGAACAAACAGGAGAAAGTCAACATAACCAGTTACACCAAAAGTTTATGTCTTCATACAGTACATAAAGTACGGTAAATATTCTTCAGTACACTGTACAGTGCATATTCCACATAAAACAATAGGGATGTGCCTCTCCATAACTGAGGCTGATGCAATTCGCATATCTATGCATAGCCAACGATACGATACATTAAAAAAGAATAAATATGAAGCAGCTACCAATGAGATACGAATCATCCAATTACGTTTTTGATTTGTTTCAACACAATGTCGTTCAGTGCAATACGATGCAATTGAAAAAATATGATGCTATGAAATTCAATATAGTACAGATAGTTCTCTTTAATTACTTTCTTTCAGACACACATTAAATCATCAGTTTACCTAAGTGCTTTTTGACTTCTTATGCATGACCCTTTCACAAACAAGAAAAAAAAAAAAAACAGATGCAGCTCTACCTCTGCCATGTTAATCTATATTCTATGTGACTCTCAGGACACACCTTGGTCGCTGTAGTGTTGTGATACGTGAGAAACAGTTCAGCAAGGAAAAATTACATCACAAATTATTGGTCACTTTCTAAATAATATAAGTATAGAGCAACTTCCTCTGATTCGTCCACTGCAAATGATCCAAAACGCAGCTGCACGGCTTGTGTTCAATCTGCCTGAATTTTCCCACACCACCCCAGTGCTGCGCTCTCTTTACTGGCTTCCAGTAGCTGCATGTATCAGATTCAAAACACTGATGCTTGCCTACAAGGCCAAAAATGGATCAGCACCATCCTACCTCAAAGAGACCTCATCACACCTCGCACTGCACCACACTGTCTGAGATCCTCCAACACTGTTTGACTGGTACCACCTTCTCTCAGAATGAGAGGTAAGTATACTTCAAGTCTCTTCTCTGTTTTGACACCGAGGTGGTATAATGAACTTCCCCTAGATGTCTGTACAGCAGAGTCCCTGGCTATCTTTAAGCGATGGTTGAAGACCAACCTTTTCCTTAAACACTTCAATTAGCACTTTCCAAGTTTGCTTTGTAAAAATCAAGAGTTGTAGTCTGATTTATCTTGTTTGTAATCTAGTGTCCCAGTGTAGATTTATTCATGGCTAGAAACTCAAAGCTCTTTTGTACGTCATTCTGGATAAGGTCGTCTGCTAAATGCCACAAATGTAAATGTAAAAAATTATCTTCTTATAATAAAATATAAATAAATCGTGTTTTTACCAATAAAAATATATTGAAACAATATATCACTATACAAATGCCCACTTGTATCTGATGCTCACTTTTTTAAATCGATTATCACATCATTAAATTTTATGCTGATGATAGATGATAGATAGATAGATAGATAGATAGATAGATAGATAGATAGATAGATAGATAGATAGATAGATAGATAGATAGATAGATAGATAGATAGATAGATAGATAGAACTTCATTGTCATTGCATTGTACAGGTACACAGCAACGAAATGCACCAATGTGAATCGGTAAATCTGACCAGCAGTAGTGAACAAATTCAGGGACTGTTTTTTGAGTTAATGTAAGTCCTGGAAGACCCCATATGTGGCCCGTACCTTTCCCCCGCATTCGCTATACACGAACATAGTAGGGTTCAGGGACTGTGGCTATGCTGAGATGCCCAGGGTTGAAGAGACCCTAGCTGACTATCTCTCCCCAGGTGTTGCATTACTGAAGGCTCCGGTGTTGCGTACTAAGCCGTTGAAAGCCACTTCGGCTTTAGTGGGCAGGGCTTATGCAGCAGCAGGTCAAACCGCGGGCTGCCTCCACACTATGGGTGTGTTGCAGGCATACCAGCCCGATCTGCTGCAAGATTTGCAAGAAGTTACATCGCGCTGCCGACCTAACCCTTAGAGCCACCAAGAAAACGGCACGGGCCTGTCGGTTGCTCTATGTCAGCATTAGTAGCCACAGAGGGCCAGAGACCACTCCGAGAGGCTGGTTCCCCTAAGATATTTCCTGGCAGCTTGGGAAGGCCTGCCAGATGTATCTTGGTGGGCCCAGTGCACAATAGAGAAGGGCTACTCGATTCAGTTTGGGTCCCCTCCGCCCTGGTTCAATGGGTTGTGTCCTACCGTGGTGGGACACAAGCAGGCTCTGGTGCTGGAACAGAAAGTGCACACCCTCCATAGTCAGAGAGTCAGGCTACTACGGATCAAAAAAAGTTTTGAAAAGTAAAAAAGTAAAAGCAGGCCAGTCACTGACTGTGAGGCAGCTCCAGAGGCTGCTCGGACTCCCGGAGGCAGCGTCCAGCGTGATCCCACTTGGCCTCCTCCATTTGAGAACCATCCAGTGGTGGCTCAGAGACAGAGGGTTCTCCCAAAAAGGCAATCCATTCCGTACTATTAAGGTCTCGCGGTGAGCCCTGCAAGCCTTAGAAGTATGGAGAGAACCTACTTTCCAGTCTTACAGGGTGGGGAGCGGTCATGAGTGGCCGCTTCGCCCAAGGTCGGTGGGACAATTCACATCTTTCATGGCACATAAACTGCCTGACCTGAGGGGTTGCCAACGTGATGGTCCGTACGGACAACATGTCGGTGGTCTCGTACATCAACCGCCACAGGGGTCTCCAGTCTAGCCCCCTGTACAGGCTGGCAAGTCAGATCCTACTATGGTCCAAGGGAAAACTTCTCTCATTAAGAGCAGTTTACATCCCGGGCTGTTTGAACTGGAGAGCAGATGCCCTTTCGAGGCAAGGGCCGAGGCCCGGGGAATGGAGACTCCACATCGAGGTGGTGAAGCATATATGGTAGAGATATTACAGAGCCCATGTGGATCTGTTTGTGACTCGGGAGACTTCGCATTGTCCCCTCTGGTTCTCTCTCTCTCTCTCTCTTACCCAGCCCTAATTGGGCTGGACGCCATGGTGCAGACGTGGCCGAGACTACGTCTGTACGCCCCTACCCCTAGCGTGCTGCTCCTGGGAGTTCTGGAGAGAGCTCGTCTCCTCCTGGTGGCACCTTGTTGGCTGGGCAGACCGTGGTTTATGGACCTGGTGTTCCTCCTCGAGGGACCTCCTTGGGAAATTCCTTTAAGGAGGGATCTCCTCTCACAGGCAGGGGGAACCCTGGTTCACCCCCGCCCAGAGTTATGGAAGCTGTGGCTGTGGCCCCTGAGGGGGGGCAGTTCGTAGCGTCTGGTTTCTCTACTGAGGTAGTAAAGCCCATTCTTCATTCCAGAGCTCCCTCTACGAGGAGGTTGTATGCCGCTAAATGGCATCTGTTTGTCACGTGCTGTGAGCACCACCAGTTGGACCCAGGTAACTGCCCAGTTGGTTCAGTTCTTTAGTTCCTGCAGGAACAGTTTGCCGCAGGTTTGGCTCTGTCAACCCTGAAGGTTTACGTGTCCGCTATCGCAGCTTATTGTACCACGTCAGCGTGGCAGTCGCTGGGGAAGCACCCCCTCGTGACACGTTTCCTACGCAGCATCCGGAGGTTGAGGCCCGGGACACAACCCAGAGTGCCTGTGTGGGACTTGGCCGTTGTGCTGGAGGCTTATTCTGAGCCCCCTTCGAGCCCTTAGGTATTTGTCGGTTAAGACTTTTCTCCTGGCAATCTCCTCTCTTAAGAGGGGGGGGGACCTACAGGCTTTTTCCGTGACCCCGTCTCTCCTGGAGTTTGCCCCTGGCATGGCCAGTGTTATTCTTATGTATGTGCCTAAGGTGCCTGCAGCTTTCTCACGACCTGTCGTCCTCTTTTCATAGCACCCATAAACCAGGAAAAGCTAAATCGACTGGACACATACATCCACAGGATGAGTTCGTGGAGGAAGTTGGAGCAGCAGTTCGGCTTCTATGGTTCTCACAGTAAAGGTTTCCCGGCTAATAAGCAGACGCTTAGTAGATGAATTGTGGATGCCATTTGTCTGTGTTATGAGTCCTCTGGTCTTCCCACTCCTTTCGGAGTTAAGGCTCATTCCACCTGCGATATGGCAGCCTTTACAGCCAGTGTTTTTAAGCATACAGGCAGGTATTAACTATAACAGATGACACCAAATCATTGGTGATAAAAGAAATGACTGGTGAATACATTCAAGTGAGAGGTTTGTCTAAAATGTGCATTTTTCCTGTATTTTTTTTATAAGTATTATGGAACGCCTCATTAAAAAGTTTATTATGTAACGTTATTAAATGTATTCAGACATTAATGCAAGTATTATAGGACAAATGTAAGTAAAAAAACTTTTCCAGCTATATGTGGTTTTCCCCAAACTGTTACCCAGAAGTTGGCTAACAGTTGGAGGTGCACAATTTTATAGAATGTCTTTGGATGCAGCAGCGTTAAATTTTTCCTTTACCCAAGGCGGGGGACCCAAACCTGTTTCAGAATAACAATGCCCCTGTGCACAAAGCCAGCTCCATGAAAATATGGTTCACATGGACTGGAATAGAAGATCTTGAGTGACCGGCTATAGAGCTTTGACCTCAACCCTATTGGGGTTAAATTGAACGCTGACTGCACCCCAGGCCTCCTCACACTACATCAGAATTTGACTTTACTAAAACCCTTGTGGTTGAATGAGCACAATTCAAAATCTAGTGGAGGATCTTTCCAGAAGAGTGGAGGTTATTATAACAGCAAATGGGACCTAAATGTGGATGTTCAAAAAGCACAAATGAATATCATTGTTTTTGGGACATATATATATATATATATATATATATATATATATATATATATATATATATATATATATATATAAATTTTTCACATCCTAGATTTTTGTTTATTTTTATTTGGCAATATAGCATATACCATTCTAAACACAGCCAGTTCCTTCATCAGCTGTTCATGTTCAGATCAGTAATTCGTGTCACATGTGTTTCTTTGGCTCTGTCTGATTAAGCGGATGGTCTTTCTGCACAGTGCCACTGAGGGAAGGCTGGCTCGAGTCTCCACGGATCAATTATACAGAGAACTTTCAGAGGAGCTCAGACCACAAAGAAAAGGAGAGACAGGATATGCATATAAGCGGTGTGTGTGTGTGTGTGTGTGTGTGTGTGTGTGTGTGTGTGCACAGGGGTCAGAGGCGACAGCAGCAGTGCAAGTAATAACTCAGTAGAGATACACTGACTTGGAAGCCAGCCAGGTCTCTCTCTCTATCTCTTTCTCTCTTCCTCTTTCTCAGAAGGTGTGAAGCTGTCTATGGAGCAAGACACTGAAAGTGCCCCAAGAATAATTTGCTGGTGAAGTTGCATAACACAGGCACACATACACACACACACACGCACACACCTCCATCTTGCCGGAGATCAATGAGTCTATCCAGAGGACATGGGTCACAAGGAACACACACACACACACATACACACACACACACACACACACACACACACACACACACACACACACAATTAGAGGAATTAATGAATGTATAAATTTTTTTCACAAAAGCCTGGATTATTCTTGCTTTTAATTACACAGATGTGTACTCAAGATGGCTACTGCTCATATGTCAACTCCCAGATCACATCCGTGTCTGCGATTCTAGACTGTTACTGTGCATTAGCCCTTACTAGCTTTCTTTCAGACCTACAAAAAGGTCTGGCTTTCTTCCAGACTTGCCAATCGTCCAGATCTTCTCGATTAGTCAGTAGGTTTGGTCAACAAGGCAAGGTCATAGTTTTCAGTTGGAGACCCGGAGAATGAAAACAATCACAAAAAAATCAAAAATGAAATTCTTAACCAATCAAAAAGGTTTCATATCAGACAGAGAGGAATGGTTTGACATGGTTTGCTTCTAATCCCCCAGTTGCACACACAGTTCACCAGTGAGTGTGTGAACGATGACACTCACATTGCATTACATCTAGAAATGCCACATTTGTTCATCCAACAACTTCAATGGCTTTTCCGGCTGCACATGTCCTGTATTATTACTTACATGGATCCAAAAGTGATTTTTATCGCTTTATTCCAGGCATTTGAGATGTGTTTACACTTTTTTTTAATCAGAAATAAAAGGTTTTGATACATTTCCTGTTCTGCAGAGAATTTCATTCTATCTATTCACTGTTTAACCACAGAAGTGAAACATTTGGTATTATCTTAGATTTTAAGGATGTTGTCCTTTTCAACTCGGTGAAACCTTTACATTTTTTGAATTTCCCACTAAGATCAATAAAGTGGTTTATTCTTCTATATATCTGTCTGTCTATCTATCTTCCTAATTACCCTGAGGTAATTATAGTAATTCTTGCAGTCTGCCTGAATCATAAGGAATTATTATTTTTTTTTTTATAAATTACATTTTTAATTCATTTAATTATTTCTACTTGAACTAAGTTCAAAACATTGTCTCTTCCAAACATCAAAAATGATGATGATGATGATGATGATGATGATGAAGATTGTTGTTTTTACAAAATTGCTGTTTTTACACTTAAATAAATATTCATAATTTTAGACTTTTATTTTCTTTCTGTTTTAAAACATTTGAGTGCAAATATTAAACAAAACGAAAGGCAACAGAAAGTAAAGAAAAACTATTTTTTTTATTTGTTTATTTATTTTATAAAATAATTTTTATTATCTCAAGTCAGCTAATGTCACACATAGCAAAGAACATGACTTCTGATTTTGTTTTTTTATGCTTTTCCTAAAAAAGATATAAAAATCACTATCATTACAAAGTATTAGAAAAACTGAAATTTAGAGTTTAATGTCTCAGTGTACTCTAAAATTAAAATATAATAACAAATGAAAAGCAAATAAACAATTGGACATAAAAAATTGATCATGGACTTGTTTTGTTGTACAAACTGTAATTAACATTTTTTGGCTCAACAAGTAGCCACATTTAGCAGATATAACATTCGAATGCAAATTGAAATCAAATATTGTTTGTAAAGTGTAAATTGTAAATTTGTAATTGTTAAGTTCTTCCAAAGACTGTTATTGATGGGGAATAAGTCTGGAGAATGTTCTGGGCACTCCACGATTTAAAGCCTGCCAGCATGGTCTTTTCTTCTGAGACACTTTTTAAACAGCTTGGAGATATGCTTTGGGTCATTATCTTGCTGTATGATCAACCCCTAATCAGCTACCGTAGGTGTAGAGGGTACAGCATGGAGCTGCTAGAAGTATTTTTTTTTACAAGTTATGCAACTCTGTGCGAGTTGCTGACTTGAGATCCAATAGAGCAAAAGAGCCCCAGACCACCATGCTTCGTCCTTTATGTTAAAAAGTTGGTGTCACACACCTAGGAACTATCCTTTTGCCTACTCAATCGTGAAAAAACCCTACATAGTGACCCGAAGATTTCAATTTCAGATTTTGATGTATTGGTCCATAAGACATTCTTCAGTTTTCAATAGTCTGCTGGTAGTGCTATTACTTTTACCATTTAAGCATTTAAGCAATGGCTTTCTTACTGACACTCGACCTATCAAAGCTTCAACTCAACGCCTTCCTTCCATAATTGAAACTAAAACTTGCTTAATTTGACTAGTGTTGAAGCTGTTGTCCTGTGAGCCACCAATCATGCAAACTGTTGACTCTGAGAAACTTGTTTTCTAAATGTGTTCTGTCTTTGGATCTGCCAGACCTCTTCTCTTCAGAATTTCCCAGTGGCTATGATAGAGTAGTAAACTGGGCTCACTGACACATTGGCTTTCTTTGCAATTTCTCAAAAGAAAGACCATCACTATAAGTGTCTTCCTTTGTTCATTCCCTTTTTCTCAATATTTGTAGAGCAACATCCTTCTTCCTGCAGTGCAAAACTCTCCCAATATTGATGAAGTGTAGTCTCAGTCTATTCCAACACTGCTTTTGTACATACAGCAGGCTTGTAAATAATCAACAACCATTGAGACACCTGTAGGAATTGTTAACATCCACTTTAAAGATGTAATTTACTTCTATTGATCCAGAACATCTGTTCGTCTTATCTGAAAATGACCTTTTTTTTATGAAATGCCAATCATTTTACTTTTACATTTACTGCATTTAGCAGACACCCTTATCCAGAGTGACATACAAAAGTGCTTTGACGTCTCTTTAAATAAATAAATCAACACTGGTTCACTAGTTTACAAACTTAGGATACCGCCAGCCTAAACTTTGTTGAACCTTTTTTTTTTTTTGCATAAAGACAAAAAGGGGAAAGTACAATTTAAAGTTTCCGGTAACCGAACCATTTTTTTGTCCACCTGTGGCAGTTAAACACTTACTTTTTTTTTAGTTCAGTTTAATAATTACTTGAACTGTTAAAATGTGGAAAAAAAATGTGTTTGATCTTACACACACACACACACACACACACACACACACACACACACACACACACACACACACAAAGACACACAAGTTTCACTCTTCCATTGTTTACCTCTCCCTCATAGCTTTCTTATATTCGTATCTATTTTCCTCTGTCCATCTCCTCTTGATCTCTCTCTCTCTCTCTCTCTCTCTCTCTCTCTCTCTCTACATCACTCCATTTCTGTGAATCCTCTTGCTTTCTCTAGATCTATCTCCCTCGTTCTGCATCACTCTTCCTGACTCTATAGCTCTCCTCTCTGCAGATTTATCATGCAGTATTCTTCCTTCCTACCCCCCTGCATTCTTCTCCATATATCTCTCCACATTCCGTATCCGTCTTCATTTTTCCATACTAATTCCTCACTTCAAATTCCTTCTTTTCTTCCCTCCTCTCTAACTCCCTCCATCTTTTCTTACCCCTCTTCCTTTATCAGCATCTCTTTTTTCCTTTCCCTAGTTTGCATTCTTCTTTTTCTCTTCATCACCATATCACCACAAGCTCAATCTTTCTTCCTCCTTTTTTCTTCCAGCATCATTTGAATTTCAACCCCATTTCATTTTTTTTATATCTCCATCTTCTTTTCTCCACATCCCTCTTGTTTTTCTATATCTTCTCTGTGTATCTCTCTCTTCCGTTATTTTGTAGCATGCATGCTCTATTCCCTTGTGTTTTTTCTCTTTTTTGTCTTCTCACTCTTTCTGTGGCTCCTGATCTCTCTCTCTCTCTCTCTCTCTCTCTCTCTCTCTCTCTCTCTCTCATCTGCATATCTTTGTTATCATGGTGGCTGGTGGGAGCGTTTGGCGGGGTTATCGCGCCATCTGGACCCAGGGCTCCTCGCAGCCTCTCACAAATTAAAACCCAACCTGTAAAAATCTGCAAAGGAAACAATAAGCACCTTTTAATAGGCTGCTCCTTTTTGCCCAGCGCTTTTCAAAAGCAAGAAAAGGACAGCTCGCTTTTATTAATTAGACTGCCATCAATTGCACACGCATGAAACAATGTACCAGACATTTTTTATTTTAATCTCACTACATTAGGACTGAAGGAAGGAGGGCATTTTTTGAAGATGACATTCAAACAGTGACATTTGAATTGTTTGTGACTGGCTTTTGTGTGGCCTGTCATGCCTGTGTACTCTGCTGATGCTAAGCCACACCTGCAAGACTGTGTGTGTGTGTGTGTGTGTGTGTGTGTGTGTGTGTGTGTGTGTGTGTGTGTGTGTGTGTGTGTGTGTGTGTGCGCGTGTGTGTGTTACCCAGCACCTCAGAGGAAAATAATTATTTGACGGTTTAAAATAATTATTGCTGTTTTATTAACAGACGCAAGTTTTTCACCTCAATTCATGTGCCAGATCAAAGCGAGTAACAAAGATGACCTGTATGAAACACACTTGTTGAGAATAAGTGTGTAGATTTATTTTTTTCATTCAGTATTTTGAATGAGCTGTCAATAACCTTGCCATTTTCTGGTGTGATAAAATAAAAATAAAATAACAGCTTAACATCAATAAATAAATAAATAAATATTTATTTATTTGAGTTTTAATTCAATTTTATTATTTTTTGTTATTGATGTAAAGAAACAAATAAATAGATAAATAAAGAAAAACTGTGTAGATGAACTGTACATTTAAAGCATGACCAATTGTTAACTATTTGTTAAAAAAAAATTTAGAAACATCAACAATAAAAGTAAATTAGAAATTGAAAAAATCTAAAGATTTCTTCAATATCTAAAAAGAGAGAAAAAATTGTATGCAATTAGATGCTATACAGTATAATTTTTAGTAGTAAATTAGCTTTTAAATGGTCACTTGTAAATGACAGCACAGAGAAATTCTTTCTTCGTATATCCCAGCGATGTTTGAAAGCTAGGGTCAGTCATGGTACAGATTTCCTGGAGCACAAGGATTAAGGGCCTTGCTCAAGAGCCCAAGAATTGCAAGTTGGCAATACTGTGGCCTGAACCCTCAAACTTCCAATCCATAATCACTGAGCTACTACTTCTCTGTTGTAGAAGTAATACTAGTAGTAAAAGTAGCTGTCATTGGTTTTGTTTTGGTTTGTTGGTGGTGGTTGATCATTGTTGCTCATATTAATATCATTATTTAATCATTTATAAATAAAAAATCAGATTTGAAACGAATCATGTAAAATGATTGTCTATATTTTAAACACATAAGAAAAAAAATTTCAGAATAAATGAAACAAAAACACAAAATAGAAGTCTATTTAGTGGAGTGTCAAATTCCTCCAGTCTACCTAACACTTAACCACCTGCACCCAACACCTAGAAATACAAATAAATAAATAAATGATTCAATTCATTACTTTACCAAACTACAAATAGATTCCGACATATGCATTTATAATTGCACAATTATCTTACATATTATTTCCTGCTTGAATATCAGATGTGATGTCAGCACTTCTCCCCAACACAGGCAACTTGAACCATGTATACATGAGCTAACATCGCTATTTATGTTCATATCACGAATTCGTCTGAAACTTGGTTAACCTTCAGGCGACATAATGCACTTATTCTGTATAAAATATGCACCAGGAAGATTTATTGTCTATCAGCGAATGGGCTACAATGTTTAACAATAAGCCACCTTTGTGCGCTCCCCCTTTCCCACTCGTCAAAGTTACAATCTCAAATCAGAATAATCCATCATGCTGGCGTATGAAGAATTATAAATTTCGATCACAGGCTACAATATGTAGTCGTCAAACAGAGGAAATAGCGGTAGTCAACAAAGTCATTTTAAAGTCGGCATCACCTCAAGTTTTTTCCAAAAAAAAAAAAAAGGATGTCCTCTATTTATGAACCCTAAGAGTCTATCAAAGTCATTTTAAGTGTGAGAGAAAAAATTCAAATCAGACATGCTGGAACATGCGTACTGTAGCACCGTGCAAGGAAGAAGATGAGAAAAACCTGGATGGTGTAAATATCGACGTTTACATGCAGTGCTCCAGTATCTATACTCGGCCTCCAAAAGCAACATGAATAACAAACTTTTAAAAAAGTCACTTCTACAGATTACTGTAATTGTCATTAAATGGCATTTAATTGCTAAAAAAGATTATTACTGCATCCTATTTGGCTGTATTTGATTTAAGTTCAATGAGCTTAATAGAAAATTTTATACATTAAGAGAGTATATTAAAATACTTTTAAAATATTTTTGTTTTTTATGGGAATATTTGTATTTTTTTATTTTTATCCAGATTAGAAATGGAGTAAATCCAGAGTAGATTAAAAAAAGTGAAAATGTAAATAAAACAACATTCTAACCATTTAAAAAAAAAGCCTTTAAATATAAAAAGAAATCGTAAAAATATGTGATAAAACTTATATGTATAAGTTTTTTTTTCTTATATAATGAAGTGTAGTCCTATGTATAGATACATATAAGGAAGTATTTATATTGCTGTATTAACTTGTTGTTGTTTTTCCTTAATGCAGTCAAATTTACAGTGATTTTAATCATTATTGAGAATTAAAATCTCCATTAAAGTTGTATTGTTTATATTGTTATTAATTCTTCAAGAATTACCGGATTGCTTTGATCTTTTGAAACATCTTTCCGAACCTAAAGAAGAAAAACTTAAAATGACCAGGGTCACAAAGGTTTCCATTTCTGAGTAGCGAACAGAACAGAGAGGGGGAAAGGGGCAGAAATACGGGTGCAGAAGACAGGAGGGAGTGACTGACCCCGCTGCCCTGATGGAGGTGGGCGCAGCATGTGGTGAGTGCCATGTTGTGTAGTTTATCATCGATGGAGATGGAGTGCTACAGCAGGAGACTGCTTCATGCTGTGTGGAAGAAAAAGATGATGGAGCTGGCTGCGAGTAGAAATATCGCAGTGATGCAGAGAGACAAGAGATCTAGAGACCCAGGTGCACATGTGCCAAGAACATTACATTACCTGGCTCTGCTGGCAATAAAGTGTCTGAGTCAAAAACTAATAGTTTAATAATATTATTTGTAAAAAAAAAAAAAAAAGAATATATATATATATATATATATATATATATATATATATATATATATATATATATATATATATATATATTATAATATATAGTGAAACTGCAATATTTTCAGATTTAAACCAGTAGGTGTGGCTTCAACCAGACCTTTTTGCTTTGTTTTGTTATTAAAATCAAGCTGGATTTTTTTCATTTAATTTTAGATTTATGGGTGTATCTCTATGGGTGTAAACCCTGTTTTAAATGTCAGATACATGTGATTGATTCTCACACTGAACGATTGTGTGTGTGTGTGTGTGTGTGTGTGTGTGTGTGTGTGTGTGTGTGTGTGTGTGTGTGTGTGTGTGTGTCTGTGTGTGTGTGTCTGTGTGTGCACGTGTGTTTGTGTGTGTGTGTGTGTGTCCGTTCATCCATGACCATGAATGTGTGAACCGAGTGCATGTGTTTGTTTGTATGCTTCTGAGTGTGAAATCTTTGGCTATTGGTGACGTTGAGAGGTTAAAGGTCAAGCCCTTAGCTGTTTACCCCCATTTCGTCATGGCGTGATGGTGGAGTGCATGCTACTTTGCCATGGCAACAAACTTAAATTCCGTTATCTAAGCAAAATCAGTCATACTTTAAGCCTAATTAATAAGAATGTCATCTAAATTACATATATATATATATATATATATATATATATATATATATATATATATATATATATATATATATATATAGGGATAGAAGCAATAGTTGAAGCATTAAATAACTAGAGAAACACTATGTCCTGTATCAGATGTGCAAGCAAAGATCGGAATACTGATTATAATGTTATTTTTTATGATTTTTTTTTTTACTTGTTGAAAAATGATAAATATGGGCTTTGGCAGTCATAATTGAGTCTGTTCTGTGTTCCTCGGTGAGCTCAGTGGATAGTGTTTTTAAATTCCGCCCCACTCAGAAGATAGGAGATGAGAAACCCCGGGGTGGCTGCCGATTGCTGAGCCATGCTGGGCTTCCCATGAAATGATTGTTTCCAGCATGTTGTTGCTTGCATACACACACACACACACACACACACACACACACACACACACACACACACACACAAACTCCTGCCTTAAAAAACGCCTCTGCCCTTCTTGCCCCTGCTTTATGTGCAAGACAAATTTAACATCTCTGCTTACACATTTGAATGTTTTGTCCCGACATGTCAGAGTTAACATCCTGTTCTTCTTCCTACAACTGCATCCATATTTAGCTCCACAAAGTTCTGATTCTCTTTTCACTGACTCCGATTAGATTGTTTGTGTCCATTGTGGTGGCCAAGATACCTTGAAAAGATATTCAATGAAAAGTATAAACTGTCTGGGTTACATATTACGGAACACTAGAGGATCGAGTAGTGAGCCGTTGCGATGGTAAGTATTCACCAGGATCATTAAGGCTTGAATCTCTTTCAGTGTTGTGGCCTATAATGAGTTAATACTATAAGAAAATAACCGTTAATGCCTCTTCATGAGCTCAGATAAGGGCTTAAGCTGAGTTTAGCTAATCAGAAGCAGACGTATGACTCGCAGACCCCCTCTGTGAGTCAGACCTATTGTATGTAGCGTGGGAATGGGGGTCAAAGGGGAAGCCCGAAATTAGTTGGGCATGATAGGGTGCTCCTGACCTGCACAGGTGCTCCCACTTTCTTTTGCTTCGCTACTTCCTGTTTGGGAAATGGCTGCCGCCCTGTGGGCTCAACATAGAGGTCAGGAGACAAGGAAGTAGGGCAAGCACTTATTGGTTTGCGTATCACCTAAGAGGAAGTGGGAAGATTTTGTTGGATGTTCCACAGAGGGGAGGAGGCTGAAAGTGAGGAGTTCCCTCGCATGACTGAAACACACATGCATTTGACATTGGTGAAAACTTTGTTTCGGGCAAACATACCCACTTAAAATGATTCCCACCCCCTCTGGTGTATTGGGTGGCTCAAAGGTTGGTTATGGCTCTGTAGCCGTGTTCTGCACAGCTCCCCGTTGCTCTGCCTGTCATGTGCAATTAAACATTTGGCCTCCACAATTACTCAGCAACGCATACACACCAGCGTTCAGCCCTGCATATGCACTTCAAAGCCACAGCGTTCCCCCAAACGTCCCAAAGTACTGACAGCAGCAGAGGAGTTGCCTGGAGGGTGGAAAAGGAGTGAAAGTGAAACAGGGAGGGGGGAGTACAGAGGGTACTTGCTGCCAGGTTTGGATGGAGTGATTAAAAATTTGAGATGGGTGGGGAGGGAGCGGGAGGGGAAAAAAGCATGGGATGATGAGGGCAGTCTGACTGTAGTGATGTCAGCGGGGTCTTGAGAGGAGCCACATGGCGGAGAAGAGAGAGGCATCTCAACATCAAAACAATCTTTAAACTGTCACAGGCCTCCTGAGGGCCTCACATACACGTGCGCACACACACAGGCGCATGTGCTTGTACTCACACGCACATGCATACATGTATATGCACACACGGCAGCTAATTTGGTTTCGCACAGACACTGTGAAAGCATACAGAATTTATGCACATGCATTTGGAACCATCTGACACTGTATGCTGATGGGATGCAAGGTCTTTTATTGAACGTGGCAATTTCAATAAAATAATACAATGCAATCAGTGTTTTTTAATTTATTAAGAAAGTTATTTATATTTGCATTTTAATTTGTTTAGCCACCCCTGATGCAACCCTTTTATACATTGTAAAAATATAACATACATCTTTTCCAAATGTTTTTGTCTACTAGTTGAAACAGATGTTTTCACAGCATTATACACGCATCTTTTAATCAGGAACATGATCATCTGTATTGCTAAAATGTAAATCATTACCAGAAATAAGTTCGCAAAGGTTTCCCAAGGTTAAATATAACTATTAACGAACAAGTATATGAAGGAATAGTATAAAATGAATAAAACACTGTGATGTGTTTCATCTCAGAGCAGTTAAAGGAGCTTTATACTTGTCACATGTTCATTACAGTGAAATTCTTTCTTTGCATTTCCTAGCAATGTTAGGAAGCTGGAGTCAGAGTACAGGGCCTTGGAGCACGAAGGGTTAAGGAGCCTTGCTCCAGGGCCCAAGAGTGGCAGGCTTGAACCTGCAACCTTTCGATTAGTAACCCAGAGGATTAACCACTGAACTACCGAATTACACCCCCCCTAAAAGCTGCTGCTGTGATGCATCACACCAACCTATTACTGAATATTTTTCTATATTCTATATTCCTATATATATATATATATATATATATATATATATATATATATATATATATATATATATATATATATATATAAAAAATAATAACCAAGTTAAAAGCTTCATTGATTTTTAATCAGTGTGACAGAATTCCTGGAACAGGTGTAGTAGAATCCATGTGCAGTTTAATGGTAAAAACGAACACATAATCCAAGCCTATTCAGTCATGGTCACTATCATAAAAGTCAGGTACACAGTAAGGCAAGCAGCAAAGCAAACAATACCCAATAAAATGAACAAAGCAAAGGGTCACAAATACAAGCAAGGGCACAATAACATCACAAAAACATATAACTGAAAGAATGGCTTTATACATGCAAAAAGACTTCGCAAAGCCTCAAAGCATTAGCATAGCTTACATAGGCTAACAGGAAGTGACCCCTTGATCTGGAGGTGGTCAGAATTCAGGTGATGGTGGAGCAGAGGGGGAACCGTGGTGGGAGATGAGACAGAATCCCCCCTCCTAAGAACACTTCTTGGTGTTCTTCTACAAGGTCAGACCCGGGTCCGAGGAGCAGGTTGGTCTGGGTGGTTACTGTGAAAATTCTGGATAGATCCAGAATGTTGTCTCAATTCACCCAGCACTGTTCTTCCTTCTGTTCTTTCTATATATGCTGAGGCCCAGTTGATGTCCAGAGGGGGTGGGGGGTTTTTGCTCTGACTCATTGTTATTTTGTGGTCTGTAAGCCGGCTTAAGCAGCAAAACATGTAAGGTCAGTGAGATGCAGTACTGTGGTGGTAATTGCAGTCTGAAGGTAACCGGGATGATTTGCCGTTTGATCTTATAGGGTCCAAAGTATCTTGGGCTGAGATTTGTTAGGCAGATTTAGTTTAATGTTCTGGGTAGACAGCCACACCATTTGGCCAGGTTGATGGGGGGTGAGGGCACCTTCAGCAATTTACCTGAATTTCTTGGCGCCAAACAGCCCTCTGAAGACGTACAGGTGCCCACAACTCTCTACATTGTTTGTATCAGTCATTTTCCATCGGGACATCTGAGATTTCTTCAAACCATGGAAAGATAGGTGGTGGGTATCCAAGTTGGAATGGGGTGGGATGGGGTGAGGTTGGTAGAGGAGTTTGTTAACGAGTTTAGGGCGTATTCCAATTGGAGGCAACTACCTCTACTATAATGGGGGTGCTGGGGTCAGGATGTCGCAGAATTTAGCGCTGTGGTGAATAACATCTTTACTTTTGACCGACTGGAGTAGCTGAGTCTCCACTGGATTCTTCAGAGGCAAACTATTCTGTGACAGAATTCCAAAACAGGTGTAGTAGAATCCATGTGCGGTTTAATGTAGAAAACAAACACGTAATCCAAGCATACACAGTCATGGTCTTTAGCAAGAAAGACTGGTACACAGTAAGACAAGCAGTGAAGCAAACAATAACAAAATAAAATGAGCAAAGAAAAGGGTCACAAAGAGAAGCAAGGGTTGGTACACAATAACATCACAAAAACATGGAAAAGAAAGAATGGCTTGGTACCCACAAAAGCACAATACTTCGCAAAGCACAAAGCATAGCATAAATAGGCTAACAACAGGAAGTGACCCCTTGACCCAGAGGTGTTCAAAATTTGGCTGATTATTCTCTCTGGTGAAGCAGAGGGGGAACCGCAGTGGGAGATCTGACAATCAGGCAAAGTAGCTGTATTCTACAAGTCCTAGCTCATTTTTTTAAAAAGACTCCAGGTATGCCGACACCTGAATTCAATTTTTTTGAGGTTATTAATTAAAGGGTTCACATACTTTTTTCCAGTAGCACTATGAAGTTTGTGGTTGTTCTCAATGAAGAATTTTTTTGTGTAATTATTTAGGAACATTATATTTGTCAATGCTTTTGACTTAGAGTAAGATCAGATCATATTTTATAACAAATGTATGCAGAAAACCATAACATTTTTCACATAATTTTTCTTGCTACTGCAGCTGTATGTCTTTGGCCATGCAAAGCCACATGTCCTATTTATCATGTTAATGTTTTTGTCTGCTGGACCATCCAAATTTGTGCATCTTGTATTTGCTCAGTTAAAATTTGGTGCTTTCTTACTGACCACTGGATGTTCAACATGGCACCTTATAGCAAAGAACAAAATTTACTTGAACTATGTCCTGTGGTCTGATGAAACTAAGATAAACTTGTTTGGTTTAGATGGTGTCCAGCATGCGTGGTGATTCCATGGTGGGGAATACCAAGAACCAGTGTCTTGCCTACAGTCAAGCATGGTGGTGGTAGCATTATTGTCTGGGGTTGCATGAGTACTGCTGGTACCGATCAGCTGCATCTTTTTTGTTTTTGAGGGAAACATGGATTCCAACATGTTCTGTGACATTCTGAAGCAGAACATGATGCCCTCTATTCAGAAACTGGGCCAGACAGCAGGCTTCCAAGATAATAACATCCTCAAACAAACTGCCAAGATGACAGCTGCCTTGCTGAGGAAGCTAAAGGTATTACTGACACTTAGGACACAGTTTTGACATGTTCACTTAGGGAGTACTCACTTTTGTTGCCAGTTATTTAGACAATAATAGCTGTATTTGAGTTATTTTCAGAGGACAATACACCTGTACTGCTATACAAGCTGCAAATGATTTTGTATTAATTTAATAATTTAATATTGTCCCTTGAGAAATTCTACTTAAATGTTTGCTGAAATATGAGGAGTATACTGTGAGATACTGTATATACACATTAATATTAGTATCACCATTTAAGTTTGCTAGAGTGCCTTTATAGTGTGCCTAAATTTTATGACAGCTCTCTGCAAAAACATCCATCAATAGAAGATTGGATCCCAGCAAACATGGTAAACAAGGTGGGGAACTGTCTGTACAGTGTGCCTATCTATTGCTCACAATCTCAGACACTAACACACACACTTTTTCTTACCAGGGCAATTTGTAAATGCATGTAATGCATGTTTTTGAAGTGGAGGAGGAAATCAGAGAACCCCCAGAACCCCCATCGAAGCATTAAGAACAGGCAAACTACAGCACACGCGGCAGAGGCGGAATTCAAACCCCCAGTCGTGGGGGTGTAATTATAAACACAGCCCGGTTAAATGTATGTAATTCTGTCTGATTTTACATCTACTTAGAAGGAGGAGGAAAGACAGTGAAATGATAATGATTACAAACAAAGGTATTTAAAAAGGTTAATTAGAAAAAGTTATTATTACAAGAAAACAAAATCGGTGCTCAGCAAAACAAAAAAGGAAATATACAACTATGTACCAGTGCCTAAATAATGAACTAACCCCTGATCTTCCAATGGCACATTCAATTAAATTCTCCTAATTTGTATAGCACTTTTAACAATGGACATTGTATCAAAGCAGCTTTATAGAGATAAAGAGGTTGGAAAGTTGAATGAAAAAGTCCCTGAGATGGAATGAAGAAAAAACCTTGAGGAGAACCAGACTCAAAAGGGAACCCAAGCTGTTCAGCATTTAGGTGCTTGTTTGCTCTATCATCAGAATATCAGATTTATATAGTTAACGCACTGGGTTACTGATCAGAAGGTCAGGGATTCAAGTATTACCAAATTGCTGCTCTTGGGGCCCTTGAACAAGGCCCCCAACCCTCGGTCCCCCAGGGGTTTTATATCATGGCTGAACCTGCGCTCTGACTCCAGCTTCCTAACATTGCTGGGATATGTGAGAAAATAAATTAAATGTTCTGTTAAATACTTGTGACAAGCTTAAAGCACCTATTTACTTTGCTTTCATCATGCCTGATATGTTTTCATCATGCATACTACTGCATTTGCAAGAGGGATGTATGTTTGTGATGACAGTACTTAGGTACTCAAGTGTTAAATAAGTGATAACCTGTATTGAGCTTACAAGCGAAAGTTTTTTTGTCAGAGCATGTGTGGAGTGAGGGTTCTGTGCTATGAAGGCATTAAAGCTGTCTAGGTTCAGATTTGTGCTTGCATGGAGTTTCACCATTGTTTGGAAGTGTATTATGCTAGGTGTATGACTGCTGCATTTTATTTAGAAGTGGCCTGTGCAGCTAACTACAAGGGGCATTCAAGATAAAACAGGATTAAAATAAGGCAGCAAATTAAAGAACAAATTTCAAGAAATGCATTTATTTTTCCTGCTAGATTTATACACTTATCCCAGCATTTAACTAAGGCCTGGAAAGATTCAGCATGGAAAGATTTGTCACTACGAACAAAAATACCATTCAAATATCTTTCTGTGGCTGAGCATCTCATCAACCTACTGTGCTTGAAGTCCTCTGTAGATATCAGTTGGTTTTACGTCTTCATTCACTTTATCACCACATGCTGTTTCATGCACGTACTAACATTGTTGTCTGCCATCTTGATTGATGATCTTTGGACTGGCCCATGACATGTGCACCACCTAGCAATAATAAGATACACTAGCCACTTATTACTGCACGTAGTACCGCCAGTTGATATCTGCTTGTCGATTCTTTATACGACTTAATGTATCCAATGGGCCCAGCAGCTGCAGGCTGGTGTGGTATAACTAAGGGAATGTTTTGTTCTTACACTTGACTGGGGTGACTGAAAGCTGGGGTATGATTGCTAAGACTATTGTGTCTATTCTGGTTGCTGGCAGTTTTTAATTTTGTGGTAGTACGCCCCCATTTTGAATCTAAAGCTACCATCCAGTTTCCCATCCAGTTGTGCATGATTATGATTAAAATAGAACAAATGCTATGAAGTTTCATAGTGTGGTCACTGGATAGCACCCCTAGATAATCACACATTATTTCAATCTTGTTCTCTTAGATCAGTATTTCTTTTTTTTATGCTAAATTTCATTCAGAAATGAGTGCTTGTGTACTTCTACTGAAGTGCAATTGTAAAGGGAGTACTTTTACTCTTGTCTGGAGAAATATTTAAACAGGGGATTTGCAATTTTACTCAAGAATACTGTAGGAAGAGTGTACTTCATCTATCATTGGTAGGAGGTCATAGGGCATACTTGTGTTTGACATTACATAATGTGAACTAAATATAAAGCACACCTTTTACTACAGAATAGAAAAGGAGAAAAAGATCAATACTTTCTTGAAATTAGTTGTTTTTGTTGTTGTTTGTTTTTTTTAAATGCAAAGCCATATAGGTAAGTGGATATAATGTTAGTTATATATAATATGTGTGAGCTTTCTTTTCATGTCCACAATGGCATTATAAGCTGCATTCAATCAATGCTTTTCACAAACATTATAACATTGTGTTGTATCTTTTTTTTTTTACATTAAAAATCATTGACACTGACACTTAATGAAAGACCACAACATCTCATTGCAATGTCAACATTTCTGGTTATACAACATGCTGCTCTTTCTTGCAATCAGCATTAACCTGAAGTCTGATTGATGACTGATGGACAGAATTGTCTACACAGTCAAAGCGGCATAAATATTTTTGGAGGACTACATGGAAACCTGCCCTGGGAGGAGGATTACAGAGTAAAAATGTGAATATGACAACCATCTCAGTCAATGTAAACTTAGTTTTTTTTTATCAATTGTTTTTCTAGCTGTATGAGGTTTTTTTTAATGATTACATTTAATTCAATCAATGTTATCCAGTGCTCTTTTGCTAAATCTTAGTAACTAGTATGAATATATATACCAATAATATTATCCTAGAGCTGGGAATAGGGTAGTGTTTGCTTCACAAGAATTTGGCCCTGGGTCAAATCTTATCGATGACCCTTTTAACACAGGCTCAAAATGAGCGTGAGTTGAGGTACTTCTGCTTTAATAACACTGTGTTTATCATAATAATTCTACACAGAATTAAGAACAAATCAAATTGAGCAAAGCAATGCCTCAAGATATGTAATCCTTCCTTCAAGCCTGGTGTCTTAGTGAGGCTATTTTCTATTAAAGCTCACACTATCCATGTATTCCTGTGCTGATTTTACAGCAGCTCACAGAAATATGTCAAATCCATTAAATGTGACAAGTGGAGAGTTTTTTTTCACAGAGCCAAAACCATGTAGAAAGGGAAAGACTACTTTATCCTAGGAGTAAGAAAGAGAGAGAGAAAAGGGATCTTTGTATTGGTTTTGACAGCTAAGGAAGTGCCGGGAGTACAAACACTTCCTCTGGAGTCCTTGAACAATGGGAGTTTAGAAGAGTACTCCTCTTGCCAGGCCCTTGTCAGTGCTGAATGCTACATTCTCACCGCAGAGCCGTTGGCAGAAGCACCTGCCCACCAGGCTTTTTAACGACGCCAGGCCTCTTGTGTGCCACAGAGGTGCCCGTGTCCTTGTCCCTTTATTTAGCGGCCCACTCTGGAGGGCTATTGTACTGCACAGCAGCGGCACTGCCAGCCGCCAAGCCAGCTGGCGCACGCCAGCAACCAACAATATGCAACAACGCTCACAATAGCCGGCTCAGGACAAGGAATTGTCAGCGGCACATTCATAGCCTCCCTTTACTGTGGTGGATAGTATCAACGGAAACAACACACACACACACGAGCTGAATGTAGATAATCAGTTACTGTATGTGATATTGTAATGGCTGATACTTTAAAATATTGTCACTTATATGTTTTCATGGCTAATTTCAAATTAAACTAACCGAGGGAATGCATCCTGCAAAATACAACATTAAATTTGGTAGTCATTCGGCTAGCTACAGTATGTAGCAATTTTAAATACTAAATAATTTTAATCTGGCAGTTATATACAGAGTTTTACTATTATGAAAGATGTGGTTGTGCTGCCTGTTGTATCTTTGTGCCAGTGTTACCCAACAACGTCTTGACTAATCTTATAACATACTTGAAATGAAATAAAGTGAAACACCAATGAGCATTGAGAAAGAGTTAAAGAAGAACATCTGAATTAAAAAAATCCTGTCTTGGACAGTAATCGAGCAATTGAGTATCCTCTGAGGTTTATATACTGAATATAATTAACTAAATGTTGTTTTTTAATAAATGGCCATTCAGAAAATGAATCTAAAACTAAATACAAAGACCATAGATAAATATCAATGTAAGAGCATTTTTAAATCACTGACCTCTCCTAAATCACTCTTATATTGAATACAGCATTCTCAAACTGCAGCTTCTTGTGTTACCAAGTACTCCTGACATTTATTTAAATCATCTATTTATATCTGACTTGTGCTTCCTTAGAATTTAGACTTCCTCTCCCTATCAATGTCAGCAACAGTGCCAGTATTCTGTCTCCCTATTATGCATCGCTGATGTAACAAGTTGTAACAATTTCTTTTTCGTAAGTATTGGAATTTGTGTGTAAAGTAGTCCATACACCAGGTAAAGATGTTTCTGACATTTTAGCATGCTTGCACACTTATTAGTTTATATTGTGGCATCTAAATCAAAGTGCAAATGGATACTTTTGGCTCATTTGCACCTTGGGTTGGTTTTTACAGTGCACAGATTTAACCCAGGTAAAAAAACAAGAACAAATGACATAACAGCAAAAAATCTGATGTGTGTGTAGGGTTGTAAAAAATGATGAATAAAAAATAAAATTCACAGAGCACAGACAACACCAAGCAGGTGCTAAAAAATAATTTGAAACTCTAAGTATATGGATAATTTTTTTTTTTTACTTTGTTTGTTTCAATGTCTAAAAAAAATGATTTATTCAGCTCAATAGCACTGTGCTTTGCCTTATGACTCAAGATAAAAAAATAAATAAATAAATAAATGCATGCATGCCTGCCTGCATCCAAAAATACATAGCATTTTTAATTCAGCTTCAGGATCGAATGACTTCATCAGAACCGCTTTAGAGTTCAAACAGAACCAGGTTGTGATCACCTCACTCAGAAGGTCTTATATCGGTTATTTCAGTGCCGTTGCTGTGTTCTCGTCTCGAAATGCTGCAAATGTGAAACAGTGCTTGCATACTGTATCACTAGGAGTCCTTCGAACCTCAGAAATTCCAGTTACAGTGAGAGTCATGTAATCAGTACTGGATCCAAACAGGCCATGCAGGGCTGTGTAAGACGATTGGCCGTAGCCTTTTCCCTCCTGTAAAACAGTAGCCATGTGCTCGAGGTGCCATGCCAAGAGAGCATGTCACATCGCATCACAGTTGCTGATGAATATTCATTACAGAGTTACGTGCTACTCACTCACTCTCTCTCTCTCTCTCTCTCTCTCTCTCTCTCTCTCTCTCTCTCTCTCTCTCCCTCTTCGTTCTATTTCTCTCACCTTTTTCTTCGACAGATCTCACTGGCACTGGGCACACGACAGGCGCCGAAGTTGTGGATCACGTGCTCATGTGTTGAGACTGGGCCTTATTGGTGATCACGCTGAGTGCTACAGTACATTTGCACATGCACTCCGTCTAGTGTCCTTGCAAACACAGAATAATCGGTTTACTGTCCTCACCGTCTTTTTTTTACTGATTGCGTGTGGCCTGTATTTACTGTGTCCCCGGTGGGATCGTCTTCAAGGGCCAATCTCCAATATTCATTGACCCGGCTCTCAATACAGATAAATACCAAGGCAAGTACTGTATAAAAGAAGCACTCCTACTGCTCCTCCTATCTTTTTCAGCCTCGTACTACACGTTCTTCTTGCTCTGACTCTCCCTGGCTTTATTTTTGCAATCTCAGCATCTGCTTTGAAGCTTTGAAAAAAATGTATAATTCCTATTATAAAAGTTGGGTTCATTTAAAAATAGAGGAGTGTTTTCAGAAACTTATGAGTAGTGGCTTAGAACTAATGAACAAGTGAACAAATGAGTGAGTGAATCCGAGGGCACAGGTTTAATAAGATGCTATTTTAATGTACAAAATTTTTGGTCTTATTGTAAAACCTAGTATTGATAGTCTTTCCATACCTTCCTGAGATAAGTGAGGCCCCTAAGATGGGCAAGAATAAGATCTGCACTCTTCTGCAAGTGGATACTTATGCATTTGATGCCTCTTCCAGAATAAACTAAAAAGAAAATGAGTGTCTGACTGTGTCTGTGGAATTATTTTTATTTTCATCCCTTTCTGACCTTTCTGACCAAAGGAGCTGTATCCAATAACCACCTGCTCCAGTTGAAAAATTGACCAGTCCTGCTTGCTCCATCAGAAGATTTAATCAATCTTCTCTGCTCCCACAAAAAAAAAAAAAATCAAATATCAAGTTCTATTTGTAGTCCAGTTCTATTTTTCAAAATGTAGGGAAATGACCAGGAGGAAGCCGTTCTATGAAGACGAATCAAGCCTCAAATGCATTAAACATGGCACCTCATGAGCATCATATATGTCATATATGCAACATGAACATGGCCTGTCAACTTTATTTAACAACCTGCTTTCACCTGTTAGAAATTAGAAAGTTTTTTGGAGAAAAAGGACTTACCATAATTTCCGGACTATAAAGCTCACCCATATATAAGCCGCACCCACTGAATTTTACAAATATTTTAATTTTTAAAATAAATAACCCGCACCTGTCTATAAGCTGCAGGTGTCTACACTAATGTACTTTACACAGTCTTTAACGAAAGACATGTTACACACGGTGTAACGAGTGAAATATGTTGCCTTCCTTTAGGAGCATAGCGGTATTTTGGGAATAGCATGCCACTGCATTTTTCCGCTACTACTGCATGTCTGGAGACCAAGGATTATGTCCTTATTATTTTCTAATGCTGATTTCTAAGTTTCTTTGATTAACCCGTAACGCTGTTGCCAAGAATAATGAAAAAGCACAAGTTTTCGAAACCTGTATGTGCTTATATGATTTCTGTTGCAACTGGAGTTAGCGAGCTCTCCCTTCACCCAGACTCAACGCCTTACAACAGCTTGTATCTAAACAGTAGCCTACCAAGAAAGTCATTGTTCACTGTCTTTCTCCTTTCATTCATAACTATTTCTCTCGGGAGTTTATCTTTTGGCATCGTCCTGCGTTAAAAAAAAAAAATTTTTTTCTCCCAATGCCGTGCAGCTCAGAACACAGGTGAGGTGCATTTTTTCGTTTCCGTTCAGAAATTTCATTGGTCTAATGTTATGTCGCTCAGTTATTTGGCTTGAAGTTTGTGAAACCGGGAAAAACCCAGGAAAAATTCATAAATAAGCTGCTTCGTTGCTTAAGTCGCTGGGTTCAAAACGTGGGGAAAAAGTAGTGGCTTATAGTCCGAAAGATACGGTATTTCAAAAGTGCTCCAATTTGGAAAACTGAAAATATTGTAGAATGGTTATACTTGATAGCTTCTCTGAAAGTGAAGTTGTACATTTCAGGATTTAGAGACCCAGTTTTGGTTAGGATACTGTACATTGGGTATGGGATAGGTCTAAAAATGTGTTTAATTACACGAATGAGCACTTCCTATTCACTTACTTCAACAAATCATCAAAATATACTTAGTCTATACTTACTGCCATTACTAAAGTCAAACACACATGAATTGCAAGTAAGTAGTACCATGATTATGCTGGCATGAGCAAGAGGTGAAATATAATAATGTGCCTCAAAAAGGTGCTGGAAAGGCAAAAAAAATATTGAAGACTTTTTACTGACACTTATCAGAGGTGACAGCTTGATGAATTACAGCGAGCAAGAGAATTAGCATGCAGATAATCAGGCTGTCTAAACAGGAGTGGAATATTATGTTTTTAAAGTGTTTAAAACTTCCTTTAAAGGAAGCTTGTTAATGGCTCATAAGGTTGTCCCGGGAGACCGCATTACCCAGGAGGAAGCTCTGTGTTTGCAAAGAGCCAGTCCTCCTTCAGCCTGCTAAGAATTCTGGCCAAGAAATTCACACACTTCAAATAAATAGATCATTTTTCTGAGAGCCCCGCGACTAGTGCTGTTCGCCCTCTTTGTGCCGCTTGTTAAAGGATTCGGTTTTATTGGCAGAATAAACAGAGTTTAAGTCCGTAATGGAGAGCGAATAATGTAATAGCGAACAAAACTCGTGCTCCTGACCACACACCAGACAGGAAAAGGAAATCACGTCTAATCAGGTGTTGCCATTAATCATGCTTTTACGCATTGAAGGGTCACCCTTCATTTAACATGACCCGGTATGCAGTGGGGGGTGAATGACTGCTCCAACCTGACTGGTGACACTTTTTTGATGAATGATCGGAAAACATGGGCTGCCGTGTGTACACCCGGCCATGCCCTGGCTAGCCATGCTAGCTTCGCAAAAAAGACGCATGGCCCAGTAGCCCATCTGGACATTCCTTTTTTTTTTTGCAGCCAGACCTCTTAGGGTCAGTTCACAGGACCTGTGAGTGCCCCCTCTGTGTACAACCCTTTTCTCTGAATATGTAGCCACTCACTTCCTGTGTTAAAGGTTTTGGAGAGCATGGCCCAGAGGCATTCACACCTGTCAGCACTTGGCAAGGTTTATTAGTTGCGAAAAGATGATGGTGCACAATTTCACCCCCTCACCCTTAACCTTCAAGCTCCTTCTCAATGGTTTTACAGTGACTTAACCATGACATACAGTCTGAACTGTAAGCCCTTGGAGAGCAACTCTAATTGCATTGTGTTGTGAAATAAACAATAATTGCACTGTTATGATCTCTGTGTAATCGGGTCTTCATCAATAAGTCGACTAGTTGGATATGTGGGAATGTTCACAAATCGATTTCGTTGATTTAAAAATATTTCAGACCAGATTCATTTAATTGTGTACAGAGGTGAAAAGTACAAAATTACATGTACTTGTGTTACTTTGATTGAGTTGTTTTTTGTGTTTGAAGTATTGTACTTTGCAACATTTAAAATCATATCCGTTACTGATTTTAAAAAAAGCAATTAAGCATAGGGGGAATCACATCCCAGAAACTACTGCACTGATTGATTGATAGGAGGAGAACAAATATGCTAAACTCACAAGAAAAAAAAAAGACGGACAAGACGCAAGTCAATGTTTAATACGTTTAATGCGTTTAATGCGTGCGCTCACTGTCTGAATTCTGAATCTGTATTCGCAATATCTAATTAGCATAAATACCATTAGGTTTGTTTTGCTGTAAAAGGGCATAACTCACATTAGAGTCATGGACTGTAGTTTTTTTTTTGTTTTTTGTTTTTTGTAATTTGCACTTTAATTTGTAAAGGGGTTCCTTTAGTTAAAAACAAATAGTTTAAAATGTATATCCCCTTGTCCTATTTGAACTGCACTGATTCCCCCACCCCACCCCCCTCTGTTTAAAAAAAAAGTGAACTCTGTATATTTTACTCTGAGTAAATTTAAATGATCTACTTTTTACCTTTACTTAAGTAGGTTTTCAAACCGGTAACTTTACTTGTTTTTAAGTGAAATTTCATTGTAATAACAGTACTTTTACTTAGGAAAAAATTTTATTACTCTTTCCACCTCTAATAGTGTATTACTACACTAGGAAGATCTGCCCGATCCTAAAGAAATTCCATCCTTGATCAATTTTGTTATTTTTAAGCAATTTTTTATTTTTTTTTACATCAAACTGTTGCCTGTGATATAGTAAATTCCATCATGACCAGTGCTGTGTAAAAGAGCATTTTTAGACCTGCGGGTTGCACGTCACTATCAATTTCGAGTCAGTGTATTCAGCTCAGTGGTGCATGCCAGCACCAAGAAGCATATTTTCACATGCTACAAAGGTCGGAGCTGAACAGGGCGGAAAAACCTCCTAGGCATTGCATCCTCCATCTATCATTAAGCTTCCACACCCTGGTGCATGCTCTCAGTTACAGAACCTCAGTTGAGCCATGTGAGTACATCAACTCATTCCTGAGTCGTTTTAATACACAGATTAAATATTATGCATACCAAATATTTATTTACCTAAATTGGTAATAGTACAGCCTAAAATTACAGCTGAAAATGTCCTTTGTATACTCTTTACTTCTGTAATTCTAGTCTGATTGGCTGTCTTCTTTGCTGCACAAATAAATCAGCGTCCAACTAGCATTGTTCTGAACCAAGGCTTTATCTTTTAAGGTTTTAACAGAAACCGAGACGTGTCAACTATTTCTGGTTGTGCCGATTCAATAGAAACCTCCTCTGCCTAATGATCATCCAGGATGAGGTCATAGACTATTTCGTTTTAGGAATTCCCTCACAGATTGCTTCCCTTGCCTTAAAAAAGCTATTGGTGCTCGCTCGTCATCTTCCTGTCACAGCATGAAAGACTTTAATCTTTTTCGGTGCACATCTCTTCATTGCGCCCGCCTTCTCTTTCGCCTCGGCCCTGCCCCGCCTTCTCGCCATTGTTCTCTCTTTTCCCATTCCTTCTCACCTCCGCGCTTTCTCAGCCACCCGCCTCATTCAGAAAAGAAGTCTTTTTTTTCACGAGGTTTTGAGAGAATTTGTGAGATCTATGCCTGAAGGCCACCCGTGACAGCCCCTCTCACCCCGTGTTCTCCACAGCTTAAGACTCTTTTTTGGCAGGTAAAGATTAGTAAAGGGCTCTTGGCAACAAAGCTTTCAATCAGTTCCAAGTAGCATGGTATCAAATGTGGCCTCCTTCCTCCATTACATTCAGGGAAGCTAGTCTTTCTTTCTTCTCATCTCTCTCTCTCTCTCTCTCTCTCTCTCTCTCTCTATATATATATATATATATATATATATATATATATATATATATATATATATATATATATATATTTTTTTTTTTTTTTTTAAATCACCCTTTCCATTCCTCGGCTGCACTGAGTGGCCTTTGAAAAGAGCCTCCTCTGTTCCTGTGTCTCTTGTCAATCAGGGAGAGGCAGGAAACGAGGCTGCTTTGTAGGATTAATTAATAACAGGAGCTGGTCAGTGCACAAGAGGGGCTGTAATTGCTACTCTGTAGATGAAGAGAAAGAAAGTTTGGGTTGCATTTTTTTCTTTGTCTTTTTTTTATTTTTTTGAGAAGTGAGAGGGGGGATTCTGAGGAGGGTAAGGGACTTTGAACTGAAGAGCCAGGGTGCCCCTGGATTAAAGCGAGATGCAAGAAGGAGGGTGGGGGGCTTTGAAGTCTGCCAAGAGGTCTAAAAGAAAAAAAATAAAGTTGGGTGGTATGAAAATCTGGCTGGCAACATCAAAAGCTCTTATCGCCCACTTTCACCTGTTGACACCCAAGGGTGAGGGTGCTGGATACAGCAGCATGGCCGCCTTAAAGTTGCACCAAGCCTGCTTTTGTGCAAAGCCTCTCATTCTTATACTGTCTCTTTTGTATTCCTAGATCTATCTCGTACAGACTTTTATAACCAAGACAAACATAAAGAAAAACACATTGTCAGATTTTATCAATCTATCTATCTATCTATCTATCTATCTATCTATCTATCTATCTATCTATCTATCTATCTATCTCTCTCTCTCTCTCTCTCTCTCTCTCTCTCTCTCTCTCTATAACAAAATTAAGTACACCCCTCACATTTCAGCAACCAATTTATTATACTATTACTATATATACTATTATAATTATATTATTTATAAAATCTGGATTTAGTTCCGAATAAAGTATTAATAAAGTATAATAAACGTTTGTGACGAATTCATTTAGAGTGGACTTATTTTTGTTGTCGCTTATTTTAAAGGTAATGGCTGTATGTTGAGTTATTTTTAGAGGACAGTAAAACTGTACTGATATACAAGCTGCACAGTAACCAATCTAAAGTACAGTGGTCCCCCGGAACCTTCTAAATCTGCAAAATTGGATGCACCCATGCAGCCCCTATGGTACCTTAGTGAATTCATCTAGACATTATGTCACTTTACTACAATAACGTTTTAAAAAATTTCTGAAATTTGTTAGTGAAAACAAAGTTTAAAATGTTATGCTTAACGTCCTATCTGTTACTGAACATTCGGACCCACTGCAGATTTCCACAAATTTTAAGATAATCTGCAACTTGCTGTTAGTTAAGTTTCAAATGAGAACTCGCAAAATTTCTGAGTCGTGAGTTAAAAACCGCAAATTATTTGGGGTTGACTGTATATCCAATTTTTATTTCTATAGTATTGTCCATTGAAAACATATAATAAAATGGTTGCTGAAATGTGAGGGGTGTACTCACATTTGTGAGATATTCTGCATATTATATTTCTGCATATTCTTCTTCTTTTTTCAGCTGCTTTTATCGTTATGGGTCACCACAGCGGATCATCCGTCTCCAAACCATCTCTGTCCTCTTTCAAACCAACCACCTGCATGTCTTCCCCCAGCACATTCATGAACCTCCTTCTTGGCCATCCTCTTTTCCTCCTTCCTGGTGGCTCCATCCTCAACATTCTTCTACCAGTATAGCCCATGTCTAAACTATGTCAATCATGCCTCTCTCACATTGCCTTCAAAACGTCCTACCTGCACGGTAGGACTTTTACTTTTTTTATCCTGTCCATCCTCATCACTCCCAAAACGTCCCTTCTTTACTCTAATACTACTTTACTTAATTTTTAATCACTTAACATTTGTTTTACTGATGCCCCAAGTCTCAAATCAAGGACCAAAATCCACCATGGTGCACACATCCGGCAATTAAAACCGTCCGTGTGGAAACATAGAAAAAGTTCTGTTTGGTTTCCTGATGATTTACAAAATTTAAAACACCATAATTACTTTAAAACATTTACAAAAATATTTTGTCTTCATGCTCTATTTTAAGCATGGTTTCATTAATAATAAAACATACAATTGCATAAAGCATCTATATTTTCCATGCCCTGTGACATTTTCTTTACTATTTCATTAGGAAAAGGCCATTCATAGGATTTTTTCTTCTTTTAAAATGTACTACCACAACAGTGCAAAAACTTTCCTACCTTGTTTAAAATGTAATCCGTGTACTTGTTTTTAATTGAGGAAAGGTAACATGCGTACAGAGTGTATTCGGATCTTCAATCTGAAATAAAAATACACCTTGTGTTTTACTTTCTCTCCCTGGTCATGAATAGCTGTGGTGTATTTAATGATAATATATCTATCTTTAATTACACCTTTAATTATAATTTACATCTGGATCACTAACTACTGAGGAAATATCTTGTATCCCTGATCTGTAATACAGGGCATATGATGTGTATTATGGAAATGAGTTATTAATTATAAGCTGCACTTGTTTTAGCAATACCACTTTTGTGATTAAACTGGCTTATAATTACTATAAAAAATAAATAACAGCGCCTTTACAACTATAATCACCATTGCACTGGATCGATAGTACAATAGGTTGACAGGGTTAAGTAGGGTTAGTATGTGCAGACACTGTGATCTAACAAAGTGCTAACTATTTCAGTACCGTCCTAGAAGTTGTGGTTAATGTTTTACCAGTCCTGATTGTTGGATTAGCGGACTGTATTTAGGACGTAGTGTATTAGTGGTGCAGGAAGGTGCCTTCCAGGAAATTATTTCTGGATTAATGATTACATTTTAATCACCAAATCCAACATCCGATGGGTTATGCTGAGTGTTTCAGTATCAGCATGGGACACTGTGCTAACTGAAACTGTATAGTTATATATATCTACAAATCATTCATTCATCTTCACTGTGTTGCAGTGGAGTTTGAATGTATGTCAGTCTGGAGCAGTGGGAATTTGAGCAGGAATCCCATTGTAAGGCTGTAAAAAAAAAGACAGGGATTTACTTTTAAGTAATTTGAAAAGTAAATTATTGGCAAAATGGATTTAATTAAGTACTGTACTGTAATATACTATAAAACAAGACCAGTACACTTGCTTATTTGACTGGTGTAACTAATAATTGATGCAAGATACAATTGAGCTGAAGGTTAAGGGTCTTGCTTGAAGATACAAGCGTGGTACTATGAGGAGTTATACATGGCCTTTTGATATATATCTAAATGCCTTAACCACTAAAACATTAGAACTAAATCAACCAGCAGGATTCAATAGCAGTTAATTAACTGGCAGAAGTTTCTGATGTAATTGTGGTCTAGGATTCTGAGAAAGAAGGACATTTATAGAAATCCTTGTCCACTTTTCCACAACTGAGCCCTTGACATTTAACAGTAGCTAAGGGACATTGAGAGTCAATGGCAGGTTGGTAGTACTGGGATTAGAACTCAAATGATTCTGATTCTGAATTCTGAATATTTCAAGCACTTCCCCACTGATCTACTGGTGGCTTCATCACAGGGGTACCCAGTATCAATTGTAAAAAGCTGTCTTAAAAAACTAATAATAATCACTTAAATAGGAAATGTAATGGAATAATACAGTACTTTACAGTAAATACATTTACAGTTTTTTATTGTAAATTCCAAATATTTACAGTACTGTATTAGCAAGAATAGCATTGTTGGATGAAATACCCCATTCCTGTATCTGATTATACATCCCCTGCTTCAAATGTAACACCAGTGAAAATACTGTTATAACACTTCACTTTCTTTTGAATGTACTTGAGTATCCAAAATAAACATACTTATCTGTAAGAACAATACATTGCTACTGTCCACCATTGTTAGTACATTACCAGTTTAGGGAAATATTGGTTGGTGGACCCCAAAAAAACAAATGAAACTCTGAAGAAACAGTAACCTGAGCTTAGATTTGAAATCTGTAGCTGCAAACACATTACCCACTTCACCATAGCAATGGCGGTACTATGATTTAAAATATGTGTGGGCATAATTGACCAAAAATCTTGCTTTGGGGAAAGTTTTGATTCCGTTAAACTGCTTGTGTGCTGAGGCTGTAAGGCTTCAAATTTTGTGTTTCACCCTGAATATATGCAAATGTATTAGAGTTTCGCAACTAGTGTTTCTGCTGATCAGCCATTTTGCTAAATTCTGTATAAACAATAGTCCTCAGCAACTGTGTGATTATATTTTAATTGCTACTCATGTACATAGTCACAATGCATGTAGGTTCCAGCACCCTCACTGTCCATGTACCTTCTAATTTCAAAATATCTACAGATTTTCTCATATTGCAATGGTGCTTAGGGCCTTGCTCGGGGGCCCAGCAGCGGCAGCTTGGTGTGGCTGGGATTTAAACTCATATAAGTGAGACTCTTATAAGTCCAATGCTTAAACCACTAAGCTACAACCTACAACCTGGACTTTGGACATTGCATTGGACTGCTGAACGCCATATATGAATGAGCTGTACATCTAATACAAAGCGACACAATATTGTTCACATGCAGAAAATCTCCCAAGCAGATAGTTTTCATATCTCTAAAACATGCTGGCTGGGGATGGCAGCTGTTGCACGCTGATATTTAGAAATGTCACTGAGTTAGCGTCTGTAAAACCAATGATTATGTGCCATAGCTCCACAGGGGTTTGGGTCTCCATCTCTTGTCATCATCGCTGAGAAGGACTCTCAATGTAGAGATAGGAAACAATATAAACGGAATGTATAGCTTTATCCTTAATGGAGCATGGCAGTGGTGCAGCTGGTGTGCCGAACAGCATGTGGGTGGTGATGTGATGCTCTTTACAAAGTATGTCATTGACGAAAAAAATCACTTATTTGCATGTCAGCGCACAGTGAAGTTGAGCAGCGAGTTTTTTTTTTTTTTTTCATTCCGTTTTTACAGTAAGTAAGACTTTGAGAAAAAGTTTACTCATAGTGAAGTAAACGTGGAGGTAAATCACACTGTTGGTGGACAAAGTCAGCAACCGGGCCACCCCTAAAGGCAAATTAGTGCTGCAAACATACACTGGGTCATCAGACAATCAGAATTTTAACAAAAATAAACATACACATATCAAAGCTGAGGCAAGACCCGTATCTCATGCATATCTACCCGAGCGAGGTGTTCACTCATGGAGATCAGGCAGCCTTCTTATGCAGCAGAGCACTGAATGGCAGGGCCTTGATTTTATGCAACGCCTGTTAAAATTCAGCAATCCTCTAGGCTCATTCGTGCAACACTTTCGGCCATGTCTGGAGGACCCGTAATTGTGCACACACATCAATTATGGATCGGCCTCACATCTCGCTCATATTACCCCCCCTTTCTCTTCCTAACCTCGTCCTCCAATCAGACTCCCTGGGTGCCTTTTTTTAGAGGAGTTTGATTACAGGTGTTGTACAGGCGGCCTTGTTAGGCCTCTTTTTCTTTCGCTGAATGGAGGGAATCCTCAATCCTGTCCAGATGAAGAAAAAGAGGCGTGGGGTAAAAAGGGGGGAAAAGCGGGGAGCGAGGGAGGTCGTCGAGGGCTGCCCGAGTCGGGCATCACATCTAGCTAACAATTTCTGTCAGGTCCCGAGAGGCCGGCTAATGAGGCCCGCCGACACAGCCGAAGGCGAGAGCCACTGGAGTGAGAAGCCTGATCGGCACCTAGCGTGGCCTTGCAATAATTAATCAGACCCTGGTTCTCTCTTTCTCTCCCTCTCACTCTCACACACCCACACACACACATTCTTTTTGTCTTCTCTTTTCACTCAGTCACGTTTATTCACCTTCACTCTCTTTGCAACCCTATTGTTCTCTTCTTCTGTCATTTGTAAGCATGCAGGTATTTTTTTCCTTTAAAGAGCCATCATTCCTCCACCCCCCACCACCATCCAACTCACACCCTCCCACACACACACACACACACACACACACACACACACACACACACACATTACATCCTGTCAGAGCGATCGAGACAAGGGTGACTCGGAGCCTGACCCACGCTGACTCACAGACCACGCACAAAGAAGTCCTCTGAGCCTGATTGTATGGAGTTGTTAAAGATATCTCTCTATCTCTCTTTCTCCATCATGCCTCTCACACTGCAAAGAGCATCGAGAGACAGACAGAGAGGAGAGAGAGAGAGAGAGAGAGAGAGAGAGAGAGATACAGACAGAGAAAAAGAGAAAGAAAGAGTTTCTCCCAGCAGCTGAGTCAGCCTAAGGCACAGTCTGACCCACGTACTGCAAAGGTGAGCCTCTGTGTTTTTCTCCGACTCGAGACAAATGCCCCCAGAAGCAATATTTTCCTTCCTTCACATCTCTGTTTTTCATCTGTTATTGTTCTCTCACTCTCTCTCTCTCTCTCTCTCTCTCTCTCTCCCTCCCTCTGTCCAATTTCTTTTTTTTCTTTCTGCAGGATGTGAGTCCTCTGTTTCCCTCCTCTCTGCCCTACACAGATACGATGAACGTTAAGATAAATAGATGGAAGCGAGTAGGTGTAGAAATGCAGTTGGGGACAGGAAGATCAAAGGTCAGGATTTGAGGTCAAGTTTATGACCAACCTGGACCAAAGCAAGTTGACCCTTCACCTCAACCGCTTGTGGAACAGTTTGATTTCTTAAAAATGCCTTAAAGACACATTGTAAAAAAAAGTGGACATTACAAAAAAGTGAATAGGTGAGATTTACTATAGTAATGAGACTTACCAAGTAATCGATATTATACATTATATATAATCTACACAACTTTTTTTTTTTTTTTTTTACTATTTGGAAGATTTATATAATTTTTTGGAGTTAAATAAGCAATAAGGCGCTTATTCAGATGTTTTATTCTTAAAAAATATATATTTAAATTAAAATTATTAATTAATTAATTCTTATATTTAATAATTATAATTAAATAGATGCATAAATAATTACCAAAAAAAGAGATTATTATTATTAGTAGTATTACTGTTGGATAAAAATAATATATATATTACAAATTAAGAATGTAAAATATGATCTATTATATATAACTGTAATCTGTAAATTTATAATCAAACCATTTAGGATTTCTAATTAGTAATAAATATTAATTAACTACCTTAAAACAAATAAATAGATAAAATACTAATTGAGGTTAAATTGATGCTTGATTCTTATTTATTTATTTGCTTTTTTTTATTATTAGCTTGTGTTGTAAGAGTTTTGTTAAAAATAACTTTTTCTACAATGACTTTATAATCAGCATTGTTATGTGCAATGTGTTATTTAATGGCGGCTTGAAATAACTAGCTGACACTCAAACGAGTGAAAACATAAATAATTAGCTTTGCTGAAAAACTTATAATATTATAATAATTACAAAAGACAATAACCAAACAAATGGATCATAACATGTCACCATTTGCAATTGTTTATGGAGCTTGAGAACTTGTTAATAGAAATCCAACGAGAAGAATCATTAAAAGAAAAAACCTGTAAAGGGTAATCAGTGCATTATCTCGTCAACGTGAGCGCAAAACAATGCAGTGTGTAATATGAGACTGTAAATGTTGGCACACGGTTGCTAAGTAGAGAGAGTGGCAGGTCTATCATTTTGTTTGCTTGCACTCGTAATAAACGGGAAGCTGCCGGTTAAACATTTGAACAGCAGTAATTGAATTGCTGCGCGTTCAGCGGCAGCGTGTAGGAGAGAATCGAGTTCATGTCATCGTCAAAACCTTCAGTACTGAAACAGTAAAAAAAAATGCTGACAAAAAAGGGAGAGGCAAACTGTCACAGGGCAGCTATGGAACATACAGAATAAGGTTGCAAATTTTATATATATATATATATATATATATATATATATATATATATATATATATATATATATATATATAATTGTATCAATAAAACTATTGCAATTTTCTTTAAAAATGTATGACCTAATCTATATCTTTGTATATCGTGTTTCCCGGCCCTTATAGGTGCATGAGTGTGTTGCTTACCCCCATTATGTATGTTTTTACCTAACCACCATGTCTGTGCGACTGCTTGTAACAACTTTGTTCTTACAGAAAGCTCAGGAGTAAAAAGATTTTCCAGAAATAAGATTTTAAATAATGCAAAAGGACAATACCATTTAGGCTAATTTATGCTAATTAACAGACTTACAGACTAAAAAGCAATATAATGCATGCTTAGCCAGCTAGCTATGTTGAACCCAAATCTTGTTTGAAAGTGTTGTCATTCATGTGTTGTAACAGGAAAATCCTTTTTTTGTGTTTTGGTGCTCTGATTAAAGTCATCTAACCCTAAATTGTATGATTAGCAGCAAGGCTAGGGTATAAAGCATTAAGCCTAGTATAGCCTTACCATAGATGTGGATTTATAAATAAAATGAACTATGCAATTATTTACAAATGTGGGACAGACAGACAGACAGACAGACAGACAGACAGACAGACAGACAGACAGACAGACAGACAGACAGATAGATAGATAGATAGATAGATAGATAGATAGATAGATAGATAGATAGATAGATAGATAGATAGATAGATAGATTACTACTAGATCATTACTAGAAAGTAACAAGAAACATTAGCTACATACTAAAAAAATATATATCAGATCCAAATTACATGCCACAATATTTATTTCCAAGCCCTTCAGTTTGTTCATAAGTTTCGAATTGTGACTATATTGCTGTATATATGTATGTTCAAACACATTATTACACAAGCAAGCACCTGTGTAGGATAGAAAGGATAGAAGTGTTCATTTTGTGCATTTATATGATGTTGTATATCTGTGAAAATGTACGTAAGTTTGAGATATGACTCGTTGGATTTCTAAAGACTCACACACATACCTGTGCAATGACTGCGACTTTTAAAGACGCATATGTGTTCTTGGTGTGCACATGAATAGAGTTGGTGTATGTGTGTATGTGTGTGGGTGACATTTGCAAGGGAGGGGTGCTCCCGCTGCTCGGCCATACGCTCACACATCTCTGGGTTTCAGCCTGGCTGGCCATGCAGGCCTCATTAGCATGTGGCAGCGATTTGGCTAGAGGCCTGTGCCTCCTGCCAGGCCATGGGCACGGCACGTCACATTCATGTAACACCACTAATCAGCCCTCTCGTGCACACACACACACACACACACACACACACACACACACACACACACACACACACACACTTGCATGCTTATATGCATACTCAGCATATAAGTGTGCCTTTTATAGTAAATGTACAATATATAAAGGTGATTGAACAGGGGCAAAAAGGTGCTTGGGCCTTTCTAAGAAAAGTTCTTAGAATTACTGGATAGTTTTGTGGAATCTGCTGCAAGATGGACAAACAAGCTGTGAATAGACCACAGCAAGGGAATCAGCAGTGCTTTCATGCTCTTGCGAAACAACAGGTCAAGCTATATGTGTCATGAACAGCGAGATCAACTCCAGAAGGCTCTGAGGCAGAGAGAAAGAGAGAGTGACAGCCCTAGTGTCAGAGCCACCCAGCATAGGTCCCCAAGGATAGTTCACCTGGCAGTGTGGCCCCATCTTACTGGCCGGCAAACAAAGGAGAGAGAGAAGGACAGTGTGTGTCCCTCTGTCCCGTTCCCCAGTGTGTGAAAAGCCCAGTAGGCTTGACTGACAGGCTTTGAGGTGACAGCTGGTAAGGGGTCTGGGTGAGAGAGAAAGAGTGAAAGAGAGAGAGAGAGAGAGAGAGAGAGAGAGAGAGAGAGAGAGAGAGAGAGAGAGAAAGAAAGAGTTGCCTACGCTCCTGTCCTTTGCTTTTAATGCCACGTCCAGGGGCTCCATGCCAGCTGGGCACCATTATCCTAAACAGGTACCACCGCAGCAGGCTCTGCTTGCTAAAAACAAGCTTCAGCATGAGACCTAGCATTGTGCCTGTGCATGTATTTATTGATCGATGACAGGTTTAGGCCTTGAGAGATTTGGAAACATCTTTCTGTGTGTATGTGTGCAACTGTGTGTGTGTGCCCCGTCTGGTGCTCTCCCAGCGCCTGGTGCCCATGACAGGATGCTTTCCCTTTTCTGACTGGTTAACGAGGGCCATCATCCAACCCCATATGTGCCCCTCATTACCACCAAGATACACTCTGGCACACACACATACACACACACACACACACACACACACACACACACACACACACACACACAAACACACACACCTCACAATGCTGTCAGAGCAAAGCCTTTCAAGTTAAAGCTTGATATCTGGCTGCTTCCAGCAGCCCTCTTTCTCCCAGCTGGTTTCTTCTTCTTTTGTAAGCTATAGGCCAGGTTTTGGTCACTTAACATTGCTACTGCTCCTACTAGCTGAGCCACTTAGTCAACTGCAAGTCCAACAGTCATGGATGTAATGATGAAATGTGGCACTCATGATGTCAGTAGAGGGTAAATAGAGAGAAATTGCCCCACACAGAAGTGCCCAGAAGTGCTCAGGGCCAGAAAATAGAGAGAGCATTAACTGAGGAGGACTGACACCAGCAGTGCAATCCTAGGAGAATGAGAGTGTCAGAAAAGAGAGCTTTAGTACAGTACATGTATACAGGTAAATCAAACATGGAGTGGCCAGGTCTTAGGTGAAACACACAATACAATACAGGGCAGGAATACAAGGCAAGACTGTATACAACATTACATCCAGTCATAATGATTGGTCAGAACAAGAACTATGACTTTCTAACTGTGAAAAGTTTGTCAAACAAATTAGATCATGAAACCAAAAAGAAATGCTACATGTCAATGAGACATTTCAGTTTTGCATTATTATTTCTTCTTTTTTCATTTTCTTGAACTTTTTTTTCTCAAGTTTTCAACAGAAAATATTTTCATACCCTTTTTTGCTTTCATTACAGCATCCACTCAAACATGGATTCGACAAGTTCATGCAAAACATTATGATCCATTATACTGTAGATTAAATCCACTAGAGTATTGTCTGTACATTTGCTTTAACAAAAGAGATTAGATGTAAGGAAAACCCGACCCTTTGTTCAAAGCATGAAACATGGTCAATATTAGATATAGATTTAAAATGAGACCTAAAAAGAGTGCTTTGTTTGTTAATTTTTAATTGAATGCATTTCTTCTATTGCTTTATTGGCAGTAACTTACTACTGTATATATGCTATTTTAATTAGCAAATATTATCCCTGTTAAGTACAAGCAAATTACCACAAACTTACTTCAATTGTTATAATTATTATTATTATTATTATTATTATTATTATTACATTTGAGTAGTAGTAGTATTACTAGTTACTTGCCACATAATTAACTGATAATATATTATAAAATTGTGCAGCAGCAGGGAAATGCTGACTGAGGCAGATGCAATTCATATAGCGATGCATAGGCATTACGATGCAGTGCGATCTGATTTCGATTTGATTCAATACAATGAGATTCACTGCAATACGTTGCAATGGAAAAAATATAGTGCTATGCAATTCAGTATGGTACAGTAAGTTTGCTTTTATTTCTTTGGTTCAGACCGACAGAAAATCATAAATTTACTTAAGTGACTTCTGGCACATGTTTCACAAACAAGCCTTTGTAGTGCAAAAAAACTAAACAAAATTAAATAAAACCAGACGTCTTTTCCGTTTCCAGGAAGACGCAACTCTACCTCTGCCATGTTAATCTATATTCTATGTGACTCTCAAAACATGCCTCGGTCTCCGTAGTCTTGTGAGACGTCATATTCATGTACTGTAGCTGAGAGAACATGCTTAAGAAACAGTTTAGCGAAGAGAAATATGTCTACATATAAAATATTGGTCACAAATTATTGCTCACTTTCTATAAAATAAAAGTATTGTGTCTCTACTAATTTTACCAAAGCAAATTTGTAAAAAAAAAAAAAAAAAATGCATTGTGATACAAATACCAACTTGTATCCAATGCAAACTTTTTTTAAATCGATGCATCACATTGTTATCTTTCATGCAGATGTACCTATGCAAATCGTTGAATCTTACCATCCCTAGTATGCAGACATTATAAAATGTGAGTAGTGTCAAAGTCTATATGTCTAGAAGCCTACTGTAGCCCACTGTTGCCTATTTTGCATGCAGGAAAAAAAAAGTTTGCAGCCATCAGCTAAAGCAGATCTGTGACTTATCAGCAGTGTGGTTGCTCAGCAGTGTTGCTCAGTAACCATATTTGCATACTGTAAGCTGCACAAGTGACCAGCTTTATTGTGCCATGCAAATGTTAACAAGTTTGAATCCAACAGAAAATCGACTGTAGCTGAGGCAATAAATGGGCACTTTTCTAAAAAGTGGATAAACCATCATTTAGCGTCCGTATTCTTTAGCATGTCCGTCGCTTTGAGGTTTCCTTGCGCAAAATTGTGCACATCATTAGAGGTGAATGCTGCCTGGTTGTCAACAATTTTTCCAGCCTGAGGGTGTTGTGAGGTACCCTTGCAGTGTGAGCACCTTTGTCATGCAATTTCCACCTGTCGTATTTTGAGATCGAGTCGTGCAGTGGGGGTGGTATTAAGATCACTCAGTGTACAGAGTAGGCAATGCAATAGGCAAAAACATTGGTTCTCTATACTCAATATTTATTTGAAAATACATGGTTATACCTATTGTTTTCCTTTTTTCTTTGTAGGGGGTGGTAATATTGCTTTACTATCCATTAACACTCATAAAATTGCAAACGCAACTGAAATACTTTATATGTTCAAAAGACTGAGAACATAATATTAGAAACCAATTAAACATTTTTGGAATTTTAGAATATAAATGTGAATGAAGAAGTAAATGTTCAAAATCTCGAATATTTAATACTTTTTGATAATCCGAACTACTTCTAGGACTTTATTCATATACATCCACATTTGAGATATAAACCATGGTAACTGCTTTGTACAGTTGTAACTTTAGATTTTACCTGTTCAATCATTTCTGCAGAAGCATATGTTTAAAAGACACTGACATATTTGATCAACAAATTGATCATAAGCCTTTGAACAAATAGGTGCTCTCCAAACCAGCTTGGGTGTCATAGTCATTGACACACAAAAAAAAAAAAAATTAAATTCAGGTTAATATTAAAAAAAAAAAAATTCTACTTTTGAGTTACATTTTCTCCAGAAATATGATTTCCCATTAAAATGATGTATTGAATTATAAAGAAGGCAAATGAGGAATATTTTATCATTGTTGTTACATGGTTAACTTAGTTAACATCAAGTCCCAAATTAATTTTGAACAGGGTATGGCTTTTGTCAGTTCAGGCAAGATACTGTACCAATGTGCACTCCTCCAGATGTGTCAGACACCTGGTCCATTGCTGAAAACTCTTTCCACAACCACCTGAACAACGATGTGCAATAGTTGTTCATAGAGTAACAAATTCAGAGTAAAGAAAGATGCACTATTTATGCCAATCTGTTGATTGCAAGTAGAAATGTATACACAGTGATGGGAAGATTAATTTAGTGATCTTTGAATCTCGTTCATCTAAATGAACAAACCTTTTTTTGTTATTTAGTTCATTTGGATCCCTGGTGGTCTAGTGGTTAGGGTGCGGCGCTCTCAACGCTGCGGCCCGGGTTCACCATTAGGGTTGCACAAGCCTTAGTGCCGGTCCCAACCCGGATAAATGGAGAGGGTTGTGTTAGGAAGGGCATCCAGCGTAAAAACATGTGCCAAATCAACCATGCGGATGATCTGCTGTGGCGACCCCTAACGGGAGAAGCCGAAAAAAAGTTTTAGTTCATTTAGATCCTTTAATCAACTTTACAGCATGCAGTATACGGGAGTCACGTGACAAACTGAGGAACATCTCAAATCAAAAGGAGATTTTTTCCTGTGTAATGCATTACATAGTGTCTATGGAGTCATGTTATTAAAAAAAGAACGACTCGGACTAGAAGAGTTGAGAGGTAAACTACTCAATCCTGTTTCCTGTGCATAAGCTACTGAGATTTTCCGATGCTCTGCTCATGCACCTACAGTAGAAAATAAACAAATCAATCTTTGGAACATTTCATTCTGATTAGCATTAAAGACTTGTTCCAAATGAACGAACCATTCATGGACAACCAATTACTAATACACACAATGCCTAAATTGTTTCCCATACAAAGACTGAGAAAAATAAGAACAATTCACCATCTCTTTTTAAAGCTTGAGAAACAGTCAAGTTGGACAATTCTATGAGGCATTAGTGTGGCTCAGTCAGGGACAACAACTAATAATACCTGGACTATGTCTAAGATTTTTAAAGTATTCTAAATGATTTGCAATTATTGATATCTTTATATTTATCTCGAATATTAATCTAAAATAGAAAATTGGGTGCAGATTGATTTAATTAAACAAAAAAGTACAGGGTGCATTTTAGTTGCAGAACTATATAACTTTAGTTGGTTTATATATTCAAAGATGTTAAAACCAGCGGTGACCATCCATTAAAGTGTTGAATTGAATTGAGAAGGTTTGCCTTCTCTATGCCTGAGCTTCATGCATTTCGGGGGTTAAACCAAAGAAAAATATCCATGGATTTATCTCAATTGCAAGGACATGTCCAGTTCTCTGTCATGTAGAACGCTACCTGTCACACTGCAAAAATAGTTCATGAATTGTTCAAGGAACCAGGCAAAAAGTTCAAGCTGTTGACTTGGCCTCCATATTCTCTAAATCTTAATACAATCAAAATCTGTGGCATATGCTGGACAAAAGTTTGTTTTTTATGGGTGTGACTCTGCTACTGCATTCTAAACTTTCTTTTTTTTTATTGTAATGCTTTAACGCACATTAAATCAGTAGCTCATACTGTAGCCCATGTTTACAGGTTTTTCATTTATTTGTGTGTCTAACAATAACAGGGAACAAATTACAACCTACAAAAATAGGTACTAAAGTAATAAATGGGGATTCCAAGACATTCTCAACCACCCAAGCCATAGGATTGTTCTAAGGAAACATTTGTTTTTGGTTTTTTTTAGATTGGCTTACTGTGTGATACTTGATTTGCGTAGAATCAAGAAATCTCAGTTCAGATATCACACATCGAATTATTGCATTGTTGCTTGTTGATATTTTGATTTTATGTTACACGTTTATAGAATATCAATAGTTGTCTATCACTTTGTCAATTTCTTTGAAGGCATAGTAGGAAAATCAAAAATAGGTCTCAAAGTACAATGTTCTCTACCAATGGAAAACAATCTCCAACTGCTAATAATTAAGTTACTTATTTGCTGAACTAAAAAACGCACACACCAAGCACACCAGTTAGACCTATAATAATCGAAAACAAGTAAAGTATGGAGGAAGTGGAAAAGTTTGACATCCTCTTATTGTGTAACCACAACAAACAGATGAACAACATACAGGGAAGGTGTGTAGGCTTGAGTCCATGTACTGTATAAGTGTGTACATATTTGTGTCTGTGGGTGTGTAGACAGGGGTCAGAGGTTAGATGTAGGAGGTGATCGATAGCATTAGCATAACTTTTAAAGTGTCAGGGGTCTTGCAGTTGTACTCAAAAGAGTATCTGTACACTAAAAATACTCAATATATGTCCATATTTAGCACCAGGCATTTTCATACATCATGTTTTAATTGTGTTTTATTATTCACAGGCGAGAAACCTTTTATTCGGTCTGTCTGTGAGTAATTAAGCATAGTTAACTGTTACAATTGTTTATCCTGGGAAAGGTGGCCACCAGGTAAAGAATACAACATGAATCCACAAAGCATCAAGCTACTGTACTGTTACCACCACAAAGTTGATTATTTATGTATATATTGATCATCCTGAATTTTTATATTCTACTTATAACATAATGACTTGACAAAGATTGATATTTTTCAGTATTTCATTTTATTGATAATATTCTATTTGAATCTTTTAAGATACATATTTAATTTTATTGACCACCAGGGAAAATAGTTCCCAGTTTCCATCATATACACCCCCTGCCACAACACTAAATCAATCTGGCTAATATTGTTCAGGTTCCTGTTGTGCCACCAAGTTAGCTCTGATCCATCAAGGTATGGACTCCACAAGGTGTTGAAGACATTAGCTGCAAATACTTCATCAAACCAGCACATTTGTGCTAAGGGCCATGCACAAGGGGGGTTCGCTAGAGCCACTGCCCCTCTGCCCTCATTGGGTGAGGTTACCACTTCACTAAGATCCACTGACTCAGAATCTGTGTGGCCACTCTCTCTAAAAACTGGAACACCTCACAAGACCTACTGTTATGGAGATTCACTGTCTTAGTCATCGAACCACCACAATGGGCTCATGTTAAAGTCGTTTAAATCTCATGTGCTAATTTTTCATGCTTCCAACAGTCAAGCTTAAGAACTGGCTTTTCGCTTGTTTTATAGTATATCCCTCCTTTTGACAGGTGCCACTGTATTGAGAAAAAAAATATGGCTGATTGGTGTATGTATAGTACAGTCATTTCACCACCGGCTTTTTTTTTTTTTCTCTATCTTAAGGATACTTCTTTAAAATAAAAGGGAACAAGACTTACATAAAACTTTTTTAACCAATAGCCAAAGATTCTGTAGATCCTCCACCAGACACGTCCCTGTAATTTGGGGACGTAGTAAAACAAGTGGATTGACATTTAAATTATCAATACCTTCTAACCAATCAGAACGGAGACTCCACCAAAGTAGGAAATGAATATATCAAGTACTCAATTTTGTGAAAGTTTGATTCATAAACTCCAAAAACTCTTAAAACCGAATAGGAACAAAAAAATTACAATTGAAAGCACAAAATTTGAGGAAATAAAGCAAATTTGGGATGTTATACGTCTGAGACAGTTAACAGTTAAGAATAAACGAATCATCCTGCGAATACATTTCACCCGCCTCTCCAGTCAGGTCGCAGTGTGTGTCAGTGTGTGTGTGTGTATTTCCAGGTGTGTTCTTCAGAAAGGAAGGTTGTGCAGTAATGAGTCTATTGAATAAGAGAAGAGGGAAAAAGAAGAAAAGCATGCGATAAGGGAGAAGCACTGAAAGGCAAGGAGGGTTGTTAAAGGTAATGAATCTATAGCGGTGTGTCTGAGCGCCATTGTTAGGCATAATTGCAGCGGCGTTCATCTACAAGCATGAGGAGAAGGCCCCCCCTTTCTCTATCTTTCTCTCACTCTCTCTCTCTTTCTCTGTCTCTCTTTCTCTTTCTGTGAGGGCTACTCACTCACGCGCCAAGCTTTGCTGATATTAAACTGACACTATGATGCTAATTAAAATGGAAGAAAGGCCTCTATTCAGGCCCAAATCAGAGAGAGATAATAAAGCTTAACTGGGAATGAGCGTGGCCCTTTTGTGCTGCGTTTTGAGGCCTGTTTACATCACAAAAAGGGACGATTTCAATCATCGCTTGAGGTGTAACGTTGCTTCATTGTTCCATTTGTCCCGGGTGGTGGAACCCGACGGCCCCGGCGCTTCGATGGAAGATTGAGACGGTCATGCGATAAAAAGGCACATCCCACAGAAGCTCTGTGTGTGTGTGTGTGTGTGTGTGTGTGTGTGTGTGTGTGTGTGTGTGTGTGTGTGTGTGTGTGTGTGTGTGTGTGTGTGTGTGTGTGTGTGTGTGTGTGTGTGTGTGTGTGTGTGTGTGTGTGTGTGTGTGTGCATGCTCAAAACTCAATGCGTGTTCTTCGTCCCACTCATGGCATGCACCATGTGACAACTTCAGTCAAAGAATTTAAAGAATATGTTCTGTTCTTGAAAGGTAACACCACCAAAGGTGTCAAGACTCCACCAAAACCAGACCCTCTAATAGCTCCAATATGTATTTCTACACACATCTCACTCATAAGAAACATTTCAGTTACGTTTTCTTGCAGTGCACCTGCTTGTAATTACTGCTGTGCAGCAGGAAAATAGTTGGAAAGAAGTAACAGGGCACTGGTGGGCCTCTGTCTCTCTTTCTCTCCCTTTCTCTCTCTTTCTGTTTCTGTCTTTCTCCCTGTATGCTTCTCCAAAACCCCAGGCTCTCTAATTAAAGCTCAGAAAGCCGAAGAGCTGTCAGGATCCATCTGAACTCCGTACACAGCGCCAAACACATCCCGGCATTTGTTTACATAGCAAACACTCGCCTGCTACCTTACACACATGGCAGAACTCATTTATTAATGTGTGTATGCCAATCATAGGACTTTTTTCCCCGCTCTTTTAATTACTTCCTCCTCTTGTCCTCTCAAAGAGAAACGACGGCTACTGTAAATATCGCTCATCAAAGGAATTTGTGATGCGCAGCAAAAAATTTCTGATTTGAATAACGCCATTATTTCTGTAGGTGGACACACTCGAGCACTGGAAGACATCAATTCAACACAACGCCGGGTGTTGTCGGATGTGTAGGTGTAGACTGGTAACATTTCAGCCTTGGCTAGTTTTGATATATGCGTATGTACATTAAGGTCTAAAAAACCTAAGTTCACTGCCAAGTACTATTTTACTTTATCTCTTGCATAAAAAACAACAACTAAATATAGCAGCTTGATATTATGTTTTTGAAATATTTAAAAAAGTATTTGTGGCGAAATAAAATTTGTTTTTTTTTCCTTTTTTACTTGAGCACTAGTTGTAAAATCTGTTTGAATCAGAACTGAAAAATGCTTGACGATTTTTACACTCAATGTCAATTCCAATCATAAGTCCATCCATCAGTCATTTTTCATATTATATAGGATATATAACATTTGTACATTATAGATTATAGGTATTTTAATAAAACAAGATTACTTAGCTGTCATCTCTGTCCCCCGCCACCACATTACAGACTTAATCTATTTATAGAAAAAAATATTTATTTTTTGTTATCACATATATCACATATTATCACATATCATAAACATTATTCGGGTCGGGCTTTTTAGTTTCGGTTCCTGAGGTAAATCAGTTACGGAATTTAAATAAGCGCGTCATCACTGCTTTTGACTCAAATTATCTCTGCTTATGCGTGCAGCAGTGCATTGTGGATAATTTGATCTGTGTTAAAGGTTAGAAATAAATAAAAAAAAACATTGCATTGTGTTTTTTTAAAGTAGACATGTCATATTAGAAGAACATACATACAGAAAACACACATACACAGTCCCTGTCATAGATAGATAGATAGATAGATAGATAGATAGATAGATAGATAGATAGATAGATAGATAGATAGATAGATAGATAGATAGATAGATAGATAGATAGATAGATGGTCGGTCGGTCGGTCGGTCGGTCGGTCGGTCGGTCGGGCGGGCAGACAGACAGACTGACTGACAGACAGACAGACAGACAGACAGACAGACAGACAGACAGACAGACAGACAGATAGATAGATAGATAGAAAACAGAATAACCAGGTGCTACATTTTTATTGTTGTGATGTCAAACTACAGAATATACTGCCCCTACCAAAACTGTTAACAATAATTGTCATCTACTACCACCTCATTTTAAATAAAGCAATAATTATTATGTTGTAAATGTTTTCTATGCTGGATTGATCGTATTGTGTAATCTTGATTCAATGTTATTTGTCTAGCGAGATAGTAAAGCTCAGGATATGCCTTCTTTAAGAACACCACAATGTAATATACACAATAAATATCCACAGTAATACACAGTTTCACTCTGACCAACCAATCAGAGGACGGAAAAATGCTGATGCTATTCTGGGCCACCTAGCTGGCCCTGTGAGGCGAATTTGAGGTTAAAGAAACAGACCCTTTGCTAATATAGTCTAAGGTACATCGGCCAGCACTACTGATTCTGAAGGCCCTGGCCAGATTGGATTGACATGGCAGCACATAGAGGCTGAAATCTGATTGGACAAAATATCTAACATCCACATACCCGCACTTTAAGCAATGCAGCCAAAAGAAACGCTACAAAATAAAGAGAATAAACTGTTGGGAATAAATTAATACAATTTCATGGAACAAATGTTAGAATTTAGGTTGTAAATGTAGGTCAGTGCTACTGATAGTGTTTAGGGCAGCGCCCCTGACTCCCCACCACTGAAACTGTGTAATGCCCAGTGAAAAAAGCTAAGTCTGTTGAAGCCATATGGAGAAGTGACTCTATATATAACATATTTTTATTTTAATTTTGGGTCAGTAGTATGGCTTTTGTTTTTGACTGCAGTAATTCTTTGTTTAGTTTGGCCTTCTAGACAAAACAAGTAACAGTAGGCAAAATAAACTTATTGAAGTCCCTTCTATTTGTACATGAACAATGTCGCTGTCACACAAGTTTCATGCTCATGTATGTATGAAAGTACACTTGTAATCTTAACCACGGCCTGTCTACCTTCACGCTTCCTGTAAAAAAAAAGTACCTACTATTCAAATTCGAATTCAAATTTTATTTGTCACATACATTCATACAGAGTATGCCATATAATGAAATAACTTGTAAACATGATATTTAATACAATATAAGATAAAAAAAAGAGTAAACTAACATAAAAATAAATAAAATAAGTATAAAAGTATATTAAATTTAGTCTGACTATAAGAATAAGTATGAATAAAATTCAGATATATTCATATCTGCTTTTTGCATTCATTAATATCACCATATTGGTTGAAACAAAAAAAAAAGTTTAAACCTTGTTAGATGATTTCTAACCGCAACATCATTCTCAATATAACTAAGAATGTTTGATCACCGGGATAAGAATGGAGAATGTGCGTGTGTGTGTGTGTGTGTGTGTGTGTGTGTGTGTGTGTGTGTGTGTGTGTGTGTGTGTGTGCATGGGAATGTTGAACCTAGGGATTAGACAAGTCCTGCAGTCTGTGTGTTGCAGTTAGTGTGAGCATGGTATGTTTAATGGGTCATGGTGCATGGTGAGGTCGCCCAGCTAATAAGCACCTAATTACAGCTAATAAGAGGGAATAATAACAGTGCAAAGTGTGTGTGTGTGTGTGTGTGTGTGTGTGTGTGTGTGTGTGTGTGTGTGTGTGTGTGTGTGTGTGTGTGATTTAATGAGGCCTACAAGGTACAGTGTCAGAAAAGTGCACTTACTGCCTGACACACCCCTTATACAAACACACACACACACACACACACACACACACACACACACACACACACACACACACACACAGAGTCTCTGTCATTCGTGTTTTTATCTTATCTTATTCTTTCCAACTGTCATTTTTTGCTTTTTTATTGTATTTGTGGGTGGAGAACAGTTTGTGCTTGTAGCTGTTTGCCTAACCTGATATGTGGGGGTCATTTAACTGCATCTGCTGAGAGAAGCACACACACACACACATACACACACACACACACACACACACACACACACACACACACACACACACATACATTAATTGCTTCCAACAGCCCACCAAAAACCTTTACTAGCAGAAGTCAATCTAAGCATGTGCAGAAGCATCAGCGATGCATGACAGCGCATCCGTACGCAGGCGTGACACCACGCTTATTGATTTAGTGTCAGTAAACGGCCGACACCTATGTTTGAGCGAGCGCATTATTGAAACCGAGAGAGGAAAGTAATTGCATTAGACGCCTCCTAACGCTGCTTTATGCACATAACGAGCATGTAATCAGTCTCTGCTGCAGTCTGCTGAGTCAAGTTTAGCAAGTATGATATCATGTCAGGAGGCAGGAGGACAAGCCAAGGCATCCAAGGGCCTTACAGCTTGTGTGTATAAACCAACATGACACCTAGCACAAGGACTGGATGAACTACCGTATCATATTCTAAAGCATGCTCGCTTTTTGATTCTCACAGTTTGTCCTTCATTATCACTGTGTTATTTTTTGCTCATTCTTCTTAATACAGTACAATTTAGCCATTGCAGGATTCACATATAAATATAAAGCTACATTGAACACAGGTCCATTTAAAAAAAGCTGAAAAAGCTTTCTAGTTTCATTTAGACTCTAGTTTATGACTGAAGACATGGAGAACAGTGCTATCTTGTTCTGCTGAAGCTAAATTCCTTCAAGGTTCTACTTGTGTGATGCTTTTCAGCTCACCATGGTTGCAAAGAGTGTTTATTTGGGTTATTGTAGCCTGTATTTTTCACTGAGACAAATCACTGAGAATATATATTTTTTCATGTACTTGCAAGATTTTGTTTATTGTGTACAGCTACATGAGGGGTTGATTGGCTAAAAGGTCTGTACATGTGTTTTTGTGACCAGCGGCTGCATATTACCCAAGGTACCTTTTGAAATTGGTAACAGATGGTGTAATCTTTACAAAATTCTTTAAAAAATGATGGATATGACAGATTAAAATCCCCCAAATACACTGGGAATAATTGCATTACATCAGCCTCCCCACGGGAAAAAAAAAATCCAGTCCAGACTAAAGATAATTAATTTGCTGTAGGAGGGTAACTTACATTAAAAACATAACTTTAGCCTAGTCTGTGACTAAGACATAATACAGCTTACAGGTGTATACCATTTCCAAAGAATTTCGGAAATACTCTGTTCATAGGAACCGAATATACTTATACAGAAAATCTGTCAGTATTTAAGAGGACATGAGCTTAGCACAACAGATGTTCATCCTGTGGAGTGGACAGAGTCCGAATTTACTATGGGGCTAATGCCAAATGTAGTTCTTGTTATAGAATACTAAAATAGCTGGCTTTATCTGTTGTGTTGGGCATTAGGATATTTCATCGTTTTTTATTAGCATGAAACAGTAATGAAATCTGATACTGTAGCCTAAACTACATAATATGCGCACTTTTGTTAGTTTCCACCATATGCAAAATATTTGTTTCTTTTTAAAACATGAGTAAAGTATCTGTACTTCTACCTGAGCATTTTTGAGGATGTGTGTACTTTTGCCATCTCTGTTGTGTTGTTGTATTTCTGAATTAAATTGATTACAGTACCTAAATTATATACGATTGTCAAAGACTGCACTGGCATTTATTTATTATTATTATTATTATTATTATTATTATTATTATTACATCATCTTTTGTTTGATGCACATGTCTTTTTTGGTGGTGTCAAGTGAAGGTAAGTTTCTCTAATAAATGTAAATGTATGCTAAAAAAAAAAAAATTATAAAAAAAATAAAAATAGAAAATGTATTATCAAGTGTGTGGTAATTAGTTGCAACAGCATAAATATTTGTCTATGTTTTATTGTAATTATTTGTGCATTTTATATATATTTTTTCTATACAAATGATTGTTATTGTTTTATTAGATGCCACTTTATATTCAGAAGCAAACAAGCAAGGCTAGTAAATGGCTTCACCCCAATAGCCCACCCCTTTTTCTGACAAATAGCTTAATTTGGTGTGATTTATGTACCAAGCTCATCTCTCACACATTGTGTATGCTCAGGTATTTAATAGTTGTAATTGTATGTCATTTTAATTCTATTTTATAACACTAGAGAATGTTCTAGAAAATCTTAGTTTACTGATTCTGTTCCACTATATAATACACTATTTTGCACATATTGTGTAATTGAGGTTGCCCTTTTACTTTTTTATTAATTACACACAATTACTTTAATACCTCAAGAAAAAAAAAGCACTGTGTGTGTATTTTAATTTTTTACACAAACTCTAGAAATGGACAGATGACCATAAAATATACTATTGGATTAATTCTCACATTACAAACTCGATCTTACTGGTATTTCCTTTAAATAAATGAGTTTAATATTTATTTCGCATGAATAGGAACCATTTCTTGCTCTACTGTGTCTCTATTCATCGTACAAACAAGTCAGTATTCTGTTAGTCATTCATATATCCCACAATCACTGCGTGTAAAAACTAGGGCTGTCGATCACAATTCAATTCCGCCTCTTATATATTTATTTATGTTTATTTTTCAATAAAAAATAGTTAAACAGAAATTTTGTATATTTTGACAGCCCTAGTAAAAACAGGCAGCAGTTTAAGTATGGTTTGTGTGATTATATTTAGCTAATATTGCAGATAATTTAATAATGCAGTTCTTTTTTGCAGATATTTTAATAATGGTGGCTTTTGTAAACTATACAAACTATAAAGTCTCACAGAAAAACACTGCATTTAAGTAATGGTAATAAGTTTTAAAGATACAGGTCTTCAGCATTTCCAAGCCATTGTTGGGTTCTTCTTCCTTAACCATTCACAGATAACTTCATTTATAAGATATTTAAGGAATCAAAATTGTTGCATGGTTATAAACATGTTGTAATAGATGGCAAAGTTGCCAAAAAGAATATGCCAAGTAATAGCAGAGGTTGTTAAATGTGTTATTAGATAAGGTGAAGTGCTCTGCCTTATGCCGAAAACTTTTACACCTGCAGGGACATTTTATTGGCTTTGGCAGGTACACCAGAATCAGTGTTGTGACAGGAGGAACTAATTCTGGTTGGGTAGTCTGGTTTCATAGCTTGAATATGGGTCTGAAAAGGTTATGGCACATGTGGAACTGTCTGAGCAAGACCAAGCTACAAGCTTCCTATTTTACCGAAGCTTGTAGCCTTCAAACATTGTAGGATATTGCTGTAGACGTTTTTTTTTTTCTTGCACTGGAAAAGACTGCTTTTTCTCTCTCTCTTTTTCTTTTTCTCTCTCTCTTTTTCTTTCTCTGCTGTGTCAGGGTTAAATCTTCCTCTGAAGGCTGCAGGAGAGAGAGCACAAGGCACTGTGGAAAATCTTCCACTCGTCCTCTAAACTGGATCAGTCAGCAAATCCTGTGCCTGCAGGCTAAGGAGGGAAGAAGGTGGTGTGTGTGTGTGTGTGTGTGTGTGTGTGTGTGTGTGTGTGTGTGTGTGTGTGTGTGTGTGTGTGTGTGTGTGCCGCATGTTTTTTCCTTCTTCCCCAGGTGCAGAGCAAACAGTTGGTCCGCTCCCACATACCCTCCGAGCTCAGCAGGGCAGAAGCGAGAGCCAGAGCTTCAGCAGCAGGAGGGAGAGATGGGTGTGTATACACAGTTTTGTGTGTGTGTGTGTGTGTGTGTGTGTGTGTGTGTGTGTGTGTGTGTGTGTGTGTGTGTTTTGAGGATTTTACAGGTGGCTACAGTCAACTGTATGAGACATTCATTTAGAGGTCAGGGTCAGTGAACTCTTAAAGAACAGCCCTTAAAAAAATGCATTCACCTTTGACACCAATATGCTAATGCTAATCATGCTAACCTGAAAGTGGCCCGATGTGTATCCGCACATTTCTGCTTACTCAAGTCAAACATCAGCTATGTTCTCAGGGCCAGGAGAAAAAGGCGCAAACTTGCATGTTGTCGTTTTTAACGTCAGCATGATGCGTAGTCTAAACATAAGTTCTACCAGAGTTCCAAGAAGTAACTTCTGTCGTGCATAATTCATTTGAATGTTGTACAGCAGGGATGTGATTTGCATACAGGAAAAGGAGGGTTAGAAATGGGTTTATTAGACGGACTATGCAGGTAGGACATTTTAAAGACAAGATGAGAGAGGTGCGATTGAGATCATTTGGTCTTCTGTAGAGGAGTTGCATTGTGTATAACGGTAGAAGAATGCTGAGGATGGAGCCGCCAGGCAGAATGAAAAGAGGAAAGCCAAGGAGGAGGTTTATGGATGTGAAAGACATGCTGGTGGTTTGGTTTAAAAGAGATACATAGATGTAGAGGACAGAGTGATATGGAGACGGATGATCCACTGTTGCATCCCTTAATGTGAGAAGCCGAAAGAAGAAAAAGAAGATACAGGACATTCACATACACTGCAATTCAACATAAATATTAATACTGTTAATAGTTCTAATATATATGTTATTTATCACCCATGCATTTTTACCCAGTTTACCACAATGGATAAAAAAAATGTAGTATTAGTATTGCAGTTTTCAGCGAATTTGAAGTATATGTCAGTAAAATTCATCATTTCGGGTTTTCATGGCTTTCTGGGTGGCCTGCCCAGGTTACTGAATTTCCCTGTTTGCAGTTCTTGCATACAGCTTTAACAGATGTTAGTTATTTCGAAGCAGGTGTTTTGCTTTAAAATCAAAAACTCGCCTTAAAGCTTCTCAAAACATGGGCAAATGAAAATGGACAAAGATGGAACTGCTTACATGTTCTACCTGACATGGTCTCTGATTTGCAATATTAAATCCAATTCATTTCAATTTGTATAGCGTTTTTTAATAATGGACATTGTCTCAAAGCAGCTTTTTATAAGTTTAGTGTTAAGTATTTACCTAATGAGTGAGCCTGTGGCAGCAGTGGCAAGGAAAAGCTCCCTGAGAATGCATAAGGAAGAAACCTTGAGAGGAACCAGTCTTAAAAGTGTACACCTTCTCACCTGGGTTAATTACAGGTCCAACAGTAGACTGTTGATATTATTTATAGTTCAAATCCATCCTTAAAGTTCTTGTGTTGCTCAATAACTTCATGGATCTTTATGCTGTTGAGGTGGAACCATTAAAAGCTGCACAGAGTGGTCTCTAATGGAAGAGATCTCCAACTAGAGGTAGGGCATCAGAATAAATTGGGCAGATCATAAAGAGGAGAAAAGGACAGGAACACTGGCCATTGGTACCTCAGGAGCATGTTTAACTCGACAGAGAGGAAAGGAGAGCAAAGGGGTGAACAGAGAGAGAGAAAAAAATATACTGTATGATGTGACAAGAACGTGATCTATACATGAGCAATTTGTATAATGTGAATGTGAGAAACGTAACGAGCAATGTGCCCACATAAGCTGATATTTATATGAATATGTATAAATTTCCCTGCATAAAAACTGACAGAACATGTTAACTCAAGCGGCTAACTTCTAAATACCACCCAATCTGCACAATTTATTTTATTATCTTCTCATTGTGTGTGCTTAAGAACATATAACAGTGCTAACAGTGGATTGCATTAGCAACCCAAGACAGGTACAGCCGCAGGACTACTAATATGTGTGTGTGTGTGTGTGTGTGTGTGTGTGTGTGTGTGTGTGTGTGTGTGTGTGTGTGTAAGCGACTTAAAGCGGGGCTGCATTAACGTTAGCCGGTTGCTGACAGCACACTGGTGAAATCATCATTATGAAGCATGAAGAGTCTGATTCACTCTCCGCTACTAATTAATTGCAGGTTCGGTACAGATCAAGAGACCGGGAAAGAGTGTGGAGGCGGACGATATGCTGGATGTAGTGCAACAGTGGCGGAAACGCTCAGGAACAGAGAGCAACCTGAAGTTTTGTTAGACATAAGTGTGTGTGTGTGTGTGTGTGTGTGTGTGTGTGTGTGTGTGTGTGTGTGTGTGTGTGTGTGTGTGCAAATGCAGGAGTAGAGTTACAGACTCAGGCACCTCTGATGCAAGTCGTCCTTCAGACGACTTAACAAAGTCTTGATGCACAGAGGCATTCTTGTACACAAACACACACACATGCACACGCACACACTATTATATTCACACGGCACAAAATCACAGCAATCAAAATGGCATCCTATGTTTGTCTTGATGAGAGGTGACAATATGAAGATTTAATCAAGGTTATAATAACACAGCATCTGATTAAAAGGACAGGCCATCAGCACACTTGCTTCACCTTTTAATCACTTAGACAAACAAGCGGGACTTCTTTCTCAGAGTAATTGTTTTGTTTTTTTTAAATCTCAATTTCAGTAATGAGAATAGCAAAATTTATCTTTTTGTTACCTATATACTCACCTGTAGTACATATCTCACTAGTTTATCTATTTCCTACAGTGGTATTTAAAGGGTATTTTACATGAGCATTGACTAAACAAGATTGAATGTATTTCTCCAGTCACCTAAACATGTTTTTGATAGTCTTTAAGAATGCCTGTGACAATAGAAAAATGTATTGGAATTATTCTAATGGTTGGATTGGGAAGGTGCATGATGAGGTTATCATAAGTGAGAGAAAGTGAGACATCTTTGTATATGTGTACAAAGACATCACAAATAGGATCCATTATGTTAAAAAAACTTTGCCAAAAATTATTCATTTTCCTAATGTATGTAGACTTTTGGGACTTACTAGCTTTAATGTAAACAACTGACATGACCCTGATCACAAAAATGAAAGAAGAAGAAGAAAAAAAAATATATATATATATATATATATATATATATATATATATATATATATATATATATATATATATATATATATATATTTTTTTTTTTTTTTTTCTATTTATTTATTTTTTTTCAGATTAATTGTTCTATATTTTAATAAGTACATTTCTAAGTTTTCTTATTTATCTATCTAATAATCTAATAATCTAATAATCTATCTATCTATCTATCTATCTATCTATCTATCTATCTATCTATCTATCTATCTATCTATCTATCTATCTATCTATCTATCCATCAATCCATCCATCCATCCATCCATCCAATCCTATCTTTTCCTTTCTGACATGTGATCAGTGGTGGTTGTTACCTGAAGGATGGACCAGGGCATGACTGAACGATGACATCACACCAGCCTGAGTTCATTAGGGAGGCTGTCAATCAACAGACAGATGAGGTAGAGAAGCAATCGCAGTGAGGCGTCTGTAGGGTCACTCAGGCACAGGTTCATTTTCAATTTATCTTTCAGTGTATTTCTTTTTCTCCCTCCCTAAAGCAATTTACAACACCAAAAGCCTCTGTCCAGACAACACTGCAGTGCTGCTGTGGTGAGTATGATAAAAATGTTCTCACTTTTTAAAATGAGGCAAGAAGAATGTGTCAGCTGATCACAGCCAGAAAGAAATAAGAGATTATAATATTAACACTTGTTTAACAAATTAGGTGGTTATTTAATCTTGCGACATATATAAAATATTTATTTGTAGTGAAAATATAATCTTTTTAAAAAGTATGCTAAATATAAATCCGTTTTTTTCTTTAAAATAAATTGTTTAATTCATTTATAAAAAACATTTATAATATGTATTTCTCTCTCTCTCGTTCCATCTTTTTTTCTCTCTCTAAACCCCCCCCCCCAAGCTGTCTCGGCTTGTTATGTATTCTCTTTGAGGTACCATGTCTGACAGTAGGAAGGCTCCTACTTGATATGTGCCGCACGCATTAATTTAGTTGTTGGGTTCCTGCGTATGTCAGCACAGTGCTTCATTAACGCTGTTTGTTTTATTATAAAAAGCGAAGAAAAAAAACACACATTGCATAAAAATCAAAAAAGGAAACTAGAAAGCAGGCCGAGAGGCTGACGACTGGAAGTACATGACCACACGGGCTGACAATCACAACGGTATCTGTTGAATTCAGGCCCAGAATTAAGGAATGCAAAAAAAGTATGTGAAAGTGCATGAATCATATGGAGAGAAAATCACAGTTGAAAATCAGGCATGAGTTCAAAAAAGAAAGAAAAAAAAAAGAAAGAAATGAAAAATATTACGAAAATTATGAAAATACACGATCGCATAAATCAGGTAAAGTGATTGTATGAAAATATTTGGCAACTTCTTCTGGCTTCTCCCATTAGGGGTCGCCACAGCGGATCATCCTTATTCATGAACTAATTGTTGAAAATAAAAATGTTACTTTCTACATGTGAAAAACCATGTGTGAACTTTAACATAAAAAGTATCTAAAATCCATGGGTGTAAATTTCATTTGAAGCTTGTGAGACTTTCCTGGAAGGGAAGTTTATCATAAGGGGTGAAAATGACAGAATGCGCCTCATGATTGACCTAAGTAGTGAGAGAACATGCGAGTGAGTAAGATGGAGAAGTGAAGAGTGAGAGAGGAGAGGATGTGCTTTCATTCCAGGAGATGTCATGCTGTTGAGCTCGGCTGCCACCCCCTCCATGCCCATGTGTGCCAACCTAGCGCCAGCAGCCTCTCCCCTCACCCGGCAGATGCTCCTCCATCCAGACTAGCAGACAGGCATTACTGTGCCAACGCACACTTGCCCGCCTGCGTGAGGAGAGGATGGCAAGGACAGATACAGCGGGGCACAGGCTCACGCAGCATTGCCAAATATAGCGCTAAGTCTGACTAGTCGAACTAAGAAGCGCATACACTTTTCTTTTTCCTGCACTAACACCCCCGCAGGCTCTGGAATATTCCGTCTCCCATTATCCAGTAAGTGTGTGACATGTGAATTGTAATTAGTAACTGCGGGGTGAGTGGAGAGCACTTAGGGGCTCCAAGAGAACGCCAAAAGCCTTTGGTCTTTCTCCAGATCTCCATGTTGGATTTAGCCACGCCTCTTGTCAATGATCCTCCCTTTTAACAATTGCCCAGACTTCCCTGTTTTATTGTTTTTTATAAATATTTTTATCCATACACACACTTGTTACTATAACTATCTGGCCCTCAGAGATACACCGAACATGGACTGAACTGAGGGTGGACATACAGTTGCTGGCAGAGAGAAAGGTCGGTTTGGTTTCAGCACCAAAGTGCTGATATAAGAACTGGTGACAAAACTAGCTTGTAGCTTGTTTTGTTGTGGTAACAAGAGCAAAGAATTGCTCAAAGTACAGCATAGTCTTACAGTTAGCATCAATCAACTGACAAAAGTAATAAAGCTTAAGGATGATTTCATTAGGTAATTAGTGCTTCTATCTTTTCTGATGACTTTATTTGAATGAAATTCAACCTCATTCTTTTTTCCACTTGTGCATAGTGTTAAAAAATACGATTTCTTTTGTAAAAAAAAAAGGGTAAAAACACTCACTGGAACCAGAATGAAGCAACCACTTCACTTCCAACTGCAACAAAAACGGGATAAACATAGCATACACTGCTCATTGTACACTATGTATAGTACTATGATGGATTTAAAGTTATATGGTATAGTAGGACGTCAGAGTCAGAAGTACAGCTTGACTTAGCAAAATTCTCTGGAAATGACTGAAGCAAGCATGGAGGCATAATTATTATTGAAAAATGTTTTGCAATTTTTTAACATTTTAAAATGATCTCAATTGTCATTAACAATAGAAGACTAAACCAAAGTAGCTAGGTTTTTGTTGTGGATGTTTGGGAAAGAACTCACATAGCTATTGCAGCTAAAATCCCTGAATCCTAAAAACAAAAACTAACTGCTTTTTATTATATAAGTTTAATTATCTCAGAGTACAAGAGCATAGCGTTTCCTCCGAAAAGCAAACCAACAATAATTACAGTTGTTTAGATTATGAGTCATTGCAATCTTTATGTTGTTCTGCTTATAGCGATAGAAAAGAATGAGTCACTTCATTTGGTCTCGGTACATATTTTATAGTTACACATAATGCGTCAATGGCAAGTGTCTGAGCAAAACATGCAGGCAGCCATAACTCACTTCATCATTTCATACACTCATTTTATACAAATATTTCAGATTTATTCATAGTTTGTTTAGGTAATTAGCAATTTAATATTTCGTACATAATATTAAACATTGCTTCAGGCCTGTTATAATATTCTTTTATAGATTTGCATCCTGGCATTGTTTTTTTTTTTTTTTTTTTGCCCATGCAGAGATTAAGATTTGTTGTGTAAGGTCATGTGATATTGTGATCATTGGCCACTGTAATTAGGGGTGGGTTTAATGTATGAAGTGCATGAGTGGGTCATGTAACAATCTTGAGGAGTTCCCAGATGTGTTGAGTGCTTTTTGGCCGCTTTTCCTTCACTTTCTGGTCCAACCAATTCCAAGCCGTCTCAACTGGATTTTGGATCGGGTGACTGTGGAGGCCAGGTCATCTGACAAACCACTCAGAGTCATTGTGTTGATGGAAAACAAATTATGGTCCCACAAAGTGCAAACCAAATAGTTTTGGGATGAGTTGGAATGAGTTTGTGTAATTATATACAGTATATTACCCAAAGCTTTTATCGCACCAAATGGTCAACAGTGGGAATTACAAGAATCACCAAGCTGCTTGGGGCTGGAATCATAAGCTGCTCCATGATTGGAGGATTGTATAAAAACTGTATCAGCAGAGCACATTACTTGTTATAGCAAGAAATCAGAAACAAATTAAGTAAATCTTACAAACAAAGACAATGTGTAAGTGCAACAGGATTCCTCCAAAACGAGGATAGTGATGTGAACAGTGTCTATATAAGAAAAGCCTGTGCACCACAGTGAACTTGTTTACTTTACAAAGACTGAGTAAAAAGAGTAAAAATGGCTCTCCCTTTTTCTATGCTTGCACTTTTTTTAACGAGTTTTGCATAATTGTGCTATTAACCTCGTCAAGATAGCATTTTGGGTAACCCTCCCACTGCAGTGAATGTATATGGCAACATGTGACTATGATTCATGGACGTATGTTGTTAAGGCTTAGCCAATCTGGTGGTTACTCTAAAGTTTCACTAGATAGGAGCCTACAGCATAAGTAATTTTCTTGTTTTTCTTCTCACAGTGTGCTAGTATACTAGTTCATGCTCCCACTTTTTCTGTGTATGTGCTTGAAGTGCACAGTCACATGAGCAAAGGAGTTGTTTGTGTGTAAGCCCCACATAAGCTTCAGCGGAGGCCACTGTTATCGATAACCCTGCGGTGAGCTGTGCAGCACACAATTGTGAGTCCAGACTTCAGGGACTGCAGATAATGGTGCAGTGCCGGTGCTTAAATCTCAGTGAACCAGAGCCAAGCAAGTAATTAGCGCCGCAGATCCACACTGGAGGTGCTAATCAGAACTAATGCCGATTCTCTCAGCCACAGCTAACCCACTAACCCCTCGGCTGTCCTCTATTCAACTCCGCTCCATAAAGCGGAGCAACACCAGAACCCTTTTGGGCCCTATGTTTCCTCCAAAAAACAGCGCGAGAAAAAGAAGAATAGGATTCTCATTTAGCTGTGTGTTGAAGGACAAAGATGGTACTCTGTCCTGTCATTGAAGGTTCATTAGAAGAACAATGGTGGCCTGGCGATTTCATTAGCGGAGGTTAATAAGCAGGACTGGGGCAATTCATTACCCGCGATGCTTTCTGTGTTGTAAGGAGAGAGGGCCAAGAGGTCAGAGCTGCTTCTTGCTTCTTTCACAGGCATGATTCACACGTTCACTGTCACGTGTAAACAATCCAAACAAAATAAAGATGCATTGAGTCTTTAATTAAAACTACCACAGGAAGTTCTGAAAGAATTTTTTTAGGACATAGACACGTTTTTACAATAATTTAGCGTATGACTTGCCTGTCAGTATGGATTTGTGTTGACACTGAGTATCGCTGTTAAGTGCACAAGACAGGTCTACTTTAAGGACATGAGACATCCGGCAGAGACTGAACAAACAAACAAAAAAGAAAATGAGTGATACGACAAAAAGAAAACATCTCCCACATCTTCTTCAGCACTCGCTCTGACAAAAACACCGGGTGTGAAGAGGCTCCCACACACTCTGGCAAGACCAAGGTGGCTGCATTAGCCCAGATGTTCTGGTAGACTATTGGTATTACATTTTTTTCAACGTCCACACACACTCAGTTCCTGTCATTTCCTGTACACAGATTATGCGGGCAGCCAGCAAATAACAGAGTTATGGGCTGAAACGAGTTCTCAGAAACAACATGTGACACACACGCACACACACACGCACACGCACACAGACAGCTGTCACAGTGTTACTAGTGTCAGAAAAAGAAATGAAAAGTTCTGCAAATAAAGCTAGTGTTGTAGAGACTCATATGAACACTATAGTAATTACAGTTTGTAATACTGTATAATATAAGCAATATATAATTGCGCTGTAGGATTACTATAATATCATGCAAGTATGAAAATATTTCTGATTGGCTGGAAGTCCTTACCATGGAACACCTGTAAAAGATATCCGGGCAGAAATCCTTGTACTATATAACTGTAAAAAGCGTCAGTAAGCTAGGTCTGTGTTTTGTGCTCTGCTATCGTGGCACTAAATGACCTGGATTTCAACATCAGTTTTATATTATTCGGGGGGAAGAAAAATGTGGAACAGACTATCAGCTTTTCAGAATTGTCATAGATGCTTAATCATATTGTTTCTTTTTCTCTTCCTGGATGATCATTTGGTTAAAATATCGAATTTCACTATCTGTTACTTTATCCTTTATTAGCTATAAATGTTTATTGTTCCTAAAAAAATTTATAATAATTTTAATTATATGCTTATACAAATCATATATTATATAACATTTAAACTACTGTATACAGCATGCTTCTAAAATCATTACTTTATTGATTGCAAGTGGTATCATAGTTGACTCTATGCAACTAATAACATTTTAATATACAGTATCAATATACTACAACATACTACAAAATATAACCTTTTTATATAATTTAATATAATACCACAGGGTTATGGAAATAATGCACACTATTTGGACAAAAATTTATTTCATAAGAGTCTTCATAAGAGTCAGAGTTTCATAAGAGTGTTAGGCAGGGTTGAGATCAGAGCTTTTTAGCAGGAGATCTTTCACTCCAAACCATGCAAACCATATCGTCATGGGCCTCACTTTGTAAAGGGAAAATTGCCCACTACAAATGGACATTCGGTGCAACCCAGATGAGGAGGGGTTCCCTCTTGAGTCTGGTTCCTCTCAAGGTTTCTTCCTTATGCCATCTCGGGGAGTTTTTCCTTGCCACAGTCGCCACCGGCTCACTCATCAGGGACAAACTTACTTATAAAGAACATATTCACTTTTATCACCACATTATCTGTGTAGAACTGATTTGAGACAATGT
>NC_060884.1:6964355-6969355 GCF_014805685.1 Silurus meridionalis | reverse complement strand
GTATGAACACTCACTGTATTACAAATTGCCGGAGCTCATAATGAACGAAGACGCCACTTTGTGTTTTGTTAGCTCTTCTCCAGTATGCAAATGCAGTCCGCCCGACTTTGCCGTAAGACTGTTCGGAGGGGACGCTAGAATGAGATTGCGTACACAGATATTGCAAATGCAATTGTCTCAACACGGCCGGGTGGCGGCTCGGAAATTGACTTTGTGATTATTCAGTTAGCGCGATAATTAAATATTGCGTGCCCAAGGTTCCAAAAGCCACTGAACCACGAGGATATTTAACAGGGCTTGACACATGTTTGAAACAATGTTTATTTATCAATACAAATCTGAAGAGCCATAAAGTGGGAGCCACTTCCAATGACTTTGGGTGCTTCTTAAGTTTTTGAGCACTAGAGCTTTATTCAATTACAGCAATTCAAAGATTCTGTCAAAGCCTGCATTCTGAAATTATTATTTGCAATTGTTAACAAACCTAAGCCCTAATAATGCCCCCACCCCAGAAGAAAAACTCAATTTTTAGTCCTTGTCTGTTTAAATATATTATCATCAGTTTCTTAATTACTGAATGAATTATTATCTTTATATCCTTTGAATATTGGTAAAATATAAGATTGCGATGAATAAAATATAGAAATATAGTTTAAGATTGTACATTCTCCCCATTATATACTCAGGATCACCTGGAGGTTAATTATTATTATTGTTGTTATTGTTATTATTTGCATGTGGGTGATTTTTGAGTTTGTGTTTCAAGAATAAAATGTTCATTTTCTAGTACTTTATTGTGTTTTCTTTCTTCATTTTTTAGTCAAATATAGCTCAAACTAGTTTCTCTATTAGTGGGATCTGTGGAGCTAAAAGGGAGAAGTGTAGCCCGGTCATCTGCATTTGCATAGTTTTGTTTGTATGTTTTTTGTTTGTCTGTTTGTTTGTTTTTTAATACAGTGGTGACAGTGGTGTAAATGGGGGCACACCAAGTGAGGGTACTGACTTTTAGTATTATTTTAACTGCAATATACTACAAATAAAAATTTTAATATCACACATATTTGCAACTTTCAGTATTTCATTTCCAAAATAAAGTGCCTTTCTTTATGATTATGGTTATGATATATATATATATATATATATATATATATATATATATATATATATATATATATATATATATATATATTAGACACTAATCCAACCTTACCTCCAAACTAACAGACAGACCAGGTTAGGGTCAGGGTTAGTATAATTTGTATATTTGTATAATAGGCTAATGTTTTAATTAATGAATAAATATGCATAAAGACGTCCGTAGAATTGATTTAACATTTAAAGGGGTCCCCAAATGCAAAAAAAAAAAAAAACATTTGAGAGAACCTCTGTCTTAAAACATGAATTATTTCAGGCACTCTGTAATGAAATTCTTAATACAGATTAAAGATGAGTTAGAAATCATTAGTGGTCATATAAGTAATGCACACAATGTTGACTAACACAGGAAAATGTGCTCATATCATGGGTTCGCATTGTGCTGCTGCATTGTGCTGACCATTGAACATTTGATAACTTTAACAATAATGAAACTGTAATAAATGTTACAAATTTAATGGACATTCAGTGTCAGCCAGATGAGGACTGGTCCACGTTTAATTGAGGTTCCTCTCAAGGTTTATACCATCTTAGGGAGTTTTTTTACTTGCCTCTATTGCCATTGGTACGCTTTTTAGGGATACATTTATAACAAAATATACATTCAAAAAATAACATTTAAAATGTATATTCTTTAATCTGTTTATTTCTGTAACCTGCTTTTGGACAATGTCCATTGTTACAAGCACTTTACAAATATCACTGAATTAAAATAAAAGTTGTCAGAGTTAGTAAAATAATAAACTAATGATGGGGTTGATAAAATGATTAAAAAGGTGGGGGGGGAGTCTAAACTCAGACCACAAAATGTTTAAGAATAATGAATTAAATGAATGAAGACATGAGCATTCCCAACTAAAAGTCTAAACACATGGAAAAAGATATAACTATAATTTATTCACTGTCGCCATAGAAACACGGGAAAATATCATGATATTGTAATTCTAGTCATTTTCATATCATAGCAAACTCAAAAAAGGTTTATGTAAGACATGGTGAAATGACAGGCGCAAACCAGTGCTCTAAGAATTTCAGAGTATGACACAGAACTACAAGTCTTTACAAAGTTCCAGCCGAAATCCGACTAAGGTTAGGAAGATTAAATATACGAACAAATGAATGAATTTTTAGACATTCCTTCTGTAAGTAACATGGCTGGCAAGCATGATTTCTGTTCACCTTGGAAATCTGAGCTGAAGTAAAGGTGAGTAACACAGATCTTTAACTTAAATTATAAATTATACTTTTTTAATTTTATTTTTTAATTTTAAACATTCAAGCCCAGAAATGTTTTAATGGTTTAAACATAAAATCTAATTTGCTGTAGTGAAGTGTTTGGAGAAAAGCTAGAAACAGCTTGTATGCAGAGGTAAACTCATGATAGTGATTAAAATGTTTTATGCAAAACTCAACATGTCTATGTTTACATTTTTTTGTTGGTGAATAACTGTCTGCAAGTTTGCACACAAAAAGACATAAAAATGGCTTCATCTAATTGCTTAATACTACATTTTCATTTATGTTCTTCAATGTTTTGACTAGTGGTTTGTTGTTAAGATTCAATTCATTTCAAATCAATGTGACTTGTATATCGCTGTTCACAATGGACCATGTCCCAAAGTAGCTTTACACAAAAATGAGAATTCATTAATTATATTTTAATTAATAAGTGAATCTCTATACGTTTATCTCTAATGAGTGAGCCAGTGGTAACAGTGGTGAGGGAATATTTCCTGAGAAGGTATGAAAAAGAAACCTGGAAAGGAACAAAACTTAAAAGTCAACCTGTCCTAATCTGGGTGACACTGAATGTCCATTCATTATAGTCCATCATTGTTGAAATTAAGACCATTCATAGCTAATTGCATAATTTGATCAACTGGTAAAATGAGTAAATATAAAGCTATAAATATGAAAAAAGCAAAGAAATTATAAAAGTTAAAACACTGTAAGTGGATCAGTAGAAATAGTTCACTAATAAATGTAGTAAATAATGGGAATTATTTTAAAACTGCTGTTCAAATGCATACATTTTATATGATAAAAATAACATTTATACATATGTGTTTATATATATATATATATATATATATATATATAAAACACATATGTATAAATGTTATTTTTAGCATATAAAATGTATGCAGAAGTGCATGGAAAAAGAAGTGTAATGGTACTAGTGTACGTAATGCAGTATAAAGTATAAAGTATAAGTATAAGTATAAAGTATAAAGTTCTATAACTTTTTTCATAATGAGTGTAACTGTAATGTGTTTGTGTGTGTGTGTTTGTGTGTGTGTGTGTGTGTGTGTGTGTGTGTGTGTGTGTGTGTGTGTGTGAGAGAGAGAGAGAGGCCCAAGCCAACTGGAATGTGTTGTGGAGCACTGTATCGAAAAAAAATAAACAAAACAATTAGAAATGAAACTCATACAATATTCATCACTCGGTTACCCCTGGCATGACAAGCCATCATGCTTCCACCCCCTAACCACCATGATGTGGCTGCCACTTAAATCAAATTAGTAATTAGCAAATTGAATCAACAATTAGGGCAAAAAAAAAAAAAAGAGCTACATGGAATTAATGTCAGTGCCTTCACTTTGTCAGGATGTCAGTAATAGTCCAAAAAAGCAGCCGTTCCTGCAGTGGTATGTGTGTTTGCCTTTTTGATCTCAAAGCCCACAGTCTTTTACTGCATGTAAAATTTCCTCCTCAGACCCTGACTGTGCCTGTGCGCTCTTTCTCTTGTCACTCCTATCAAAATTTCTCACAAGTCAAAGATGTCAAAAGCGTCACTGCTGGAAAAGTCCTCATTATGCAAATAGTCTTGTCGCGAGTCGGCTTGGGTTCGAGCAACTTCAGCGACATTGTCGGCAAGATTTCCAGCCTTCTACGGTGTCCCCGGTCTGATCAAACATAAACGTTTGCTCTTCCAGAAGGTTGCACGCTGTACATTTTATTCTACATAAAGTAGCTTTACGTTAACCAACGTCTTGCGTAACGCTGCAATGAAATGCTTCGCTCCTGAATAAATCCATTTCAATGAAATTGTATCTAATAAAATATGGTAAGGAGGGCACGCTACTGTATATTTTAAACTCATGTTCCTGCACCTCACATGTTCAGCACAGAGAAACATGACAGTCTTTTCAGCAAGGGAACATTAATAATCGTGTTCTATTAAACAGCACGGGTCGAGATGGCAAAGTGAACTTCTCAAATGTAAATATTAGTTCTCCTACATTTATTTTCTGATAAAAAGACTAGTTATTGTTGTGGGCATGCACTCTGAACATAATATCAACACGTAGTACAAATGCTGACTGGATTCAGATCTCAAGGGTCAGTTTTCTGATGTGCAAAAATGGCATCAGATACATTTGCATAATGTCCTTAAAACTGCTTTCTGAATGTTAGATTCTGTACTAAGCAGAGGCTGATATTCCGTTCTCACCTACTAATCATCTTTTACATTTAAAAAGTGAAAAGAATGAAGGGAATGTCTTTTATGGCGTTTATATGATTCAGCTAAAAATGTAATTAGGCCAAAATAAGAAGTTAGAATAAATCTACTCGAACCCTAACCCTTCCCAGAAATGGACAACTGTTCAAACACTACTCATACTGTCTCCTTATAAATACAAGGCACATTTTGTTAAAGTGCCACATTAACATGATATTGTGTCTTTTTGCTCATAATGAACGAGAACTGGATTTTTGTTAAATAGTTCTACTTTGAGCTGATCTCATTGTCGCATGTGGCACAACCACAAACCAAAAGATCAAATGTAGAAACTAAAAGTCAGTACTCTGCCAGTCCCCCACCACACACACACACACACACA